>NC_087209.1:82095625-82098125 GCF_015104395.2 Macrobrachium nipponense
ATTTTTTTATCGAATGGAGCGGTGCTGGATGAACGAAAGTATCGTTAATATTTTGCCAGTGTTTTTCCGAAATGTTTCTACACGTAATATTTTCGTACATATTTTTGATATATGTATATGACAGATTTCAATCTTATTAAGTACATTATGGCCTTAGTTTATAAAATGGTGTTTTCGATTCCAAAGAAGAGATAAATATGCCGTATGTTAAGTTGCTAGTTAGTGAATTTTGATCTGACTCCTATGCAGTCGTGTAGCGTCACTTTTGAGTAAAGGCTTAAAGGCATACAGTAGATTAAGGAATGCCACTGTATGTTTGTTTTTCTTCAGCCATTTCTGTATGCTCACCACTTACCAGTTCAGTTTGTGTATGTGTTTTTTCTCTTTGTTTCAACAACATTTCCTTGATTTCGAATGAAGATGTTAAGTACAGATTTTGCCTCTTTGTTGGGACGTTCTTTTTGCTGGTTTACCTTGTCTCATGCCATCACGCGCGCTCGTGTTTCTAGAACAGGCCGTAATTGCCATTGGCACGCTGACCTATGTCCTCGCGTTCTTTACCTTCCTTGAGCCTTACACACATCATTCCTGCGGCAGAGTGATTTTTAAATTATTTGTCTACGACAGGAACGGAACCTGTAGTAGATACTTCGTGATTAGGGTTATTAGGTAAATGGTCATGAATGAGTTGATGAAACAAAGCATTCCCTATTTAGCTTTCCAGTCATACTGTAGCAAATGAGCTGATAAAAGTGCCCTGCAGATCAGTTCCATGACTACTACTTATTCGCCTTCATCGTTTTTCTTCCATAGGAATGCTACATTTCCATCCACTCTTTGCAGCGTGTTAGCAATACTTTGCCATGTTCATGCTCTACTGGATACCTGTATCCATAGCTAAGAAAAAGGAATTTTTCACATCGCGTTTTGGGGATCGAATCAAAGTAAGTAACTGCTTCTTAATAAGTCGGGGCTTAATCGGCAATCCATTTGGAAGTGAAATGTGGATCAAGTAATAGAAAATCCATCTTGCGTTCTTTGAATATTTGCACATCGGGATTGTTTTATGTGATTCCGATGATGCACCAGGCTTCCCGACATGCCTGCAGTAGTTCCTGTTGTGCTGACAGAAGTGGCATGTGTATCAGATTTGGCAATATCGATTGTTTATTTGTTCTTCTCGCGGAGTATTTTCGTGTTCCGCGAGTTGTCAAGGTTATGACCCAAATGTTTACTTCTTAAACCCAACAGTAAAGTTGAATTCCTAATAAACGTCTGCGGAAGGTGTATCTAATTAGTTGCTTTCCGTTGGGAGAATGATACTTACCGGTTTCTGTAGTCTGGAAAACATTCCGAAACCTCGGGGCTCTTCGCTGTGTCTCCGCATGTGTCCGAGGGCGTCGCAGATAAAGAATTTACCACATTCGTATTTAAAATTTTTCTAAAGAGACAATAGTTGTTTCATCCTTAAGCTTTGTCATTACCAGGAACAATTGATGGAAATTAACAGACCAGATGACATACTGTTTTTGCTTATAATTTCCAAGGTAAAAATCATTCTCGGTACATCTGCTCTCATTAAGCTTTCATCAGCTTGATCGTCACCTCACACGCTTTTTTTTGTATACTACTTTATAGCGAATCATTATTAAGGCCGAATTGAACATATTGGACGTGTGCTTATAGTGGACAATATTTCATTATGAATTGCATTAGAAACATTGGTGATTGCATAACTTGTGCTTATGCAATTACAGAAGTTTATTGTCCTAAACAAATGTTATGTATTGTTTTCTAAACTTAAGATATGAAGTATGCATGAATATTTACAAGAAGATATGAAGCATGCATGAATAATTACAAGAGGACAAAATTATTACATTAATTGCGAGGTAGAGCGAATTGGATACTAAAGGACATTTACTGGTCATGAACAAAAGATGTCATCCACATAATTCGTATCCATAACACACCTCTTGGCAATAAGTTCGGTAAATATTTTCTTTAGAAAAATCCCATATATATATAGATTGCTAAGTACAGGAGAGAGAGAGGATTTCCCATGGCTATACCGAATTTTTTGTTCATAATAATTACCATTAAAAGTAAACTTGCAACCTTTGATACACAATTTTATAAGTTCTATTAGTTTTGTGTGGTAATATGAACACATGTTTTTTCATCTCATCCTCCAGAAACCCTTAACAGGTCATCTATTGGCACCTTTGTAAAAAGAGAAGTAACGTCGAAACTCACCTAACGAAGTCATAATTTGGGTTAAAACTATTAAGACGACTGATGAAATCTACATTATTTTCAAGAGAACATCCCGAGACAGTCTTCACTAGCGGTGTAAGAATTTCAACAAGCCATTTTGGTAGTTTGTATCAAAGAACCATCAAAGCTTATAATAGGTCTTTTGTTCATGGCCAGTAAAAAGCAACGTACACAACTTTCTCGGTAGATTAAATGCGCTAGTGCCTTCCATAAAGTTCACCCT
>NC_087209.1:82103125-82145625 GCF_015104395.2 Macrobrachium nipponense
TGTTGTTGATATCGCCGTGGATGCAATTATTTGGGTCTGAAAGCGTATCACGCCTAACTAATTCATTCCTGTTGCCGTTGACTTAGGGCTATCAAGAGAGAGTGTTCTGGAATTATGGGCGACCTCCAAATGATTACGATAACTGTTCTGGGTATTTCCGCTTAAATGTTAAGGTTGTTTAGGATCTAATTTAGAGTCCTTTAACAAATGCAAATTAACGAAAGATGTAATTTGAGAGTGCCTTGGAAGAATCGGTTAACAGAAAGTATAGGTTACGAAAGTACCCGTAATTATTGGGCAAATGTAAACTATGAATAATTAACTTTGGATGTATTCAGTTTACAAGTAGATTATAGATGAAAATATTTTTTAAGGTAAGATGTAATTCATACAGCCAAATTTTATCGGCACGAAAAGACTAAAATCGGAAATTATCTTTATGATATTTTTAAGGTTGCTCACATATAGGTATTTCATAGAAAATTTTTTATTTGCATAATTTGTGTTTCACAATAGACTAAAATAATCCAGAAAATATATTTGGCACGAGTTCGACCATAATTTATCTGTATGAATGATCTAAATCATATAATGACTGCGAGGAGAAAGAACAGTAATTTCATTAAATGAAGTGACCTTTATCCTTTAGGCAAATTTGACTGTTTCCATTGTTCTGTGCTTTTCATCTCTTTTTTAAAGCTTTAAAGGATATCTTTATTTTCGATACTTAAATAAATGATTTAATATAACTAATTTTGTAAATTGCTTATAATAAAGATAGGCGCACATGTACAAACGCACACGTACACACACACAAACACACACATATGTATATGTATATATATATATATAATATATATATATATATATATATATATACTATGATATATATGTTTTATATGTATATATATGTATATATATATATAGTGTATATGTATATATATTATTTATTATTATAATATAGTTTATATGATATATATATATATATATATATAATTATATATATATATAATATATATATATATATGTTTATATGTAATATATGTTTATATATATATATTGTAATATAATCGTATATATTATATATTAATAGTATATGTATATATATATATATTATATTATATATACTTATATATATATATTATATATGGTTTATATATATATGTATATGCTATATGTATATATATTATATATATATATATATAGTATATATATATATATATATATATATATATCTATATATATATCTTTATATGCTGTTGCTTTCGTAATGCATATCATCCTCTACTTAACTTTATGAAGTGTTGTAAAATTGTTTGCAATATTTTCAGATTCCTTATTTTGCTTAGAGATAGTATGTTCTAATAATGTATGTTCAGATTTCGAATAACATTATTTAAAAGTTAAGATAACGTAGAATGTAAGAAGAAAGAGAAAATAGCATTGTCTGTTCGAAGCAGGAAAATAGCTGTCACCACTTGGGGCCGTGTGGTTAGAGATGTTTTTATATTACTGGTAAATTTTATATTACTGGTAAATTAACTCTTATATCTCTCGATTTGTCAAAAGAGAATTCGTTGACTTACAAGTAGCTTAAATTTTGAAGTGGAAAGTTTGTGACGTCACTCAGGGAAATTATGAAACTTAATTTCATTCGAGAAAACTCTATAATCATATCTTTTACTTTAAAGAGAATTTTTACGATATTAGCGGTCTCTCGTTCCCAAAATCATTCTCCCCAACCATTTTAGGGCACATCCTCTGACCAGTGCTATATGAAGACAGCGCAAAGATATCATTCTGAGCTTTGAAACCATGGCGTAAGATCATTATCTCCCTCTCTCTCTCTCTCTTTCTATCTCCTCGAACGAGAGATTTTCGATTTCACATTAATGTAAAGATTTTATACTTAGTGACTGGTCACTCGTAAATTTTAGATGTTGTTTTTCTTAGATTTATTTAGTATTGCTTAGTGCTTATAGTGGAATCTGAACAAACATTGTTCAAATGTGTAACGGCGCCTTTTCTTTTTTGAAATATTGTGAATTGTTTCAATATGGTGAAATTTTAGAGCTAGCTGCAGCAGAAACATAATTGGTAACAAGGTAATGTGTTATTATAAGTAGCAACATTTAAACAGATTTACAGTGGTTTGGTGAAACTATATAATTTTTAACACATTGCAAATTTTTGTTCTGTGTTCTTTCTTTTGAAGTGATTTTTGTGCATTTGTCCATTTTTCTTATAAAACTGTGTTTTTTTTTTAATATATATTCTGTGTGATAAATACTTTTTTTTTGCAATTTTGGTATTTTCCACATTGTTCTGTGTTTTCATTTACACTCACATTTTGATTAACTTAATTATTTTCATTAATTATTCATTGCATATTTAATTGAATTTAAACCTTGTGAATTGATTGACATTTACTTAGAATTCTTTTCAAGTTTTATTGTTGTTTAGCTCTTGTGAATTGATTTCCAAATTTTAGTTATTACCTAACACTTTCGAATTTCGATTGGATTGATTACTTTTCTTGATTTTTGTGATAAGTTCATTTTGATTTGATTTTACTTAATAATTTATTTAAGAATTAATTAAACTCTGTGTTGTTTTCAAGTTTCATTTCTAAATTTTGTAGTTTAATAATAAATGAGTTTCACTTATAAATTATGAGTTTAATAATAAATGAGTTTCACTTATAAATTTTGAGTGTAATAGGAAATTTTTGTATTTAAAATATTTATACGTGTTTTCTTTTTCACCAGTACATTTAATTTTGTTAAGGTAGAAATATAG
Organism: Macrobrachium nipponense; assembly: GCF_015104395.2. Classification (NCBI taxonomy): domain Eukaryota; kingdom Metazoa; phylum Arthropoda; class Malacostraca; order Decapoda; family Palaemonidae; genus Macrobrachium; species Macrobrachium nipponense. The sequence continues at coordinate 82,105,925 of NC_087209.1, forward strand.
TGTTAATTGAGCTGCTTTCCTTCAATTTAATTGAAGTGAGTTAGAACTATTGAAGTACTTAGACTTCAAAAATCATGGAAATACTTAGACTTTTAAAGTTGTTGATGGAGTGATGCCCTTTAATTACTTGAATTACTTACAAGATTACCTCACACCTGTTTTAATGAACTTAGTCTGATTTTCTGCAATACTGATAAGTTGTTTAAGGGATCACTGTTGCCTTTAGAGTATTCAGTCGTGTTTTACCTATGATGAAGGTTCAGTTGTCTGGCTGTTGTGAGGTACTTGTTTCATGATTGGTAAGTGTAGTAACCAGATACTTGGCACTTGGTCACGATATATATATATATATATATATATATATATTATATAGATATATATATATATATATATATATATATAGATATATCATATATATATATATATATATATATATATCTATATATATATCTATCTATAATCTATATATATTATATTTATATACATATATCTATATATATATTATATATATATATATATAATATATATATATTATATTATATATCATATAGATATATATATTCTATATATCTATATTATATATATATATATATAATATATATATATATATTATATATTATATCTATATATATATATATATATTCTATATATATATATATATATGATCTATATATATATATATTATATATATAATAATAAGTATATATACATATCGAATCTATCTATCTATATAATATATATATAGATAGATATATATATATATATATATATATATATATATATATATATATATATATATATATATAGTCATATATATATATATATATATATATAGTATATATATATATATATATATATATATATATATATATATATATATATATATATATATATATTATAGATATAGATATATATATTAGATAGATATATATTATTATATATTAATAGATATATATATATATATTATATATATATATATATATATATATTATATATATATATATATATATATATGTACACGAGACCCTATTGTCCCCTATCACCCCTAAGGTGTTATTCAGACTATTGCATCATCTGATTTTGTGTAAATACAGTTAATTAAGTTAAACCTCGGGGTTGCCTACTTTTTCCTCGCTTTGAAATAAGCCCTCGGCCCTAAGATCTTTTTTCTTTCTTTCTTTTGAAGTATGGTCCCATTTGAAAATCTATGCCAAGGTCCAGTCATGTCATTATCCATTGCCTAAGGTTAGGACCAGAACTTCAACAATATATATGAATGAATGTTATCACATCAACTTGATTGATATACAAGCATTAAGCTACAAATGTTCTTTGATATCCAATCTGCCCTACCTCGGAAATATATTTTTTCATATATATTAATCGATGGGGAATTCTTTAGTTGATAGTAAATTTCTTGTCTCGTGGGATCGATCCAGTAACAGACCAGAACTCAAGACTGCAGTTAAGCACCTTATACTAAATGGCATGGCTATGAACAGAAAATGTGATGATACCTTTTAGAGAAAAATTAGCTTACTTAAAGAATTGAATGCAATTGTAAGTTGTCCACAAATGAATTATTATTTCTATAAGGCAAATCAGAAGATAGAAGTGCTAGTCGGCTCCGTGGCACTCACAATAACAATGACTAAGGTGCACCGAGCAAGTCTTTTGCCTTCACTGTTATCCTGGGTTTTCAACCCAAGAGTTGGGACTGGCAGGATATGTTGAGTGGCAATGTTGAACTACTGGAGTAGGCACGCAAAAGGGCAGGCTACATGGATCTGCAAAGTAGTCACAGCTGATACACAAGCTCAATATAAGATAAAATATGCTAAATGCAATAGCATAGGAGTTACTTGAATTATATATCACTTTTAATTCACGGGTGCATTATTTGTTGATTAAAACCATTTCAATGTTATAAAGGCTTGCACAAGTTTCTGATGGAAACAGTAATGATTCAGGAATGGGAATAGGAGAAAACAGGTGAAAAAGGGAATAAGTGCTAAGAATAGGAGGTGAAGGGCCCACAGAACAACTTCCAATTACAGTTACCATAGCCTTGGACAAGATAGTTTAGTCAGAGCCAGGGCGTCGGCAGAAGGACGTGGGTCACTTGCAGGCTTCACAAAAGGACAGACAAAGGCTTCTCATTAGGCAGCACGGTACAGGAACTGCTAGGGGCTCACAGTGGAGCGTTCAAGGCGGACATCTGGACAGAGTCCAGGCTGTGGGATAGCAGATACAAAAAGAGACTAGCTAGTCAGCATCAAAATGAATGTTGGTGATACTGGCATGCTGAGTCATAGGGCATGACACCACTTCTAAGCAGTCTCTGGGCTGATTCGTAGGGCATAACACCACTTTTGAGAAGTCTGGAACCATGTCAGGTTAGGGCGGACTGTAGGATATACTACCACAGGTCTGGCTAGGGCAGAGTGTAGTTTGGTAGGCCAGTCAGGCCATATTTATACTAGTTGAATAAAGAGCCGGTTGTATCTAGTTCAGGCCAGCGTAATTCTCCACTGCGCTGTCATCTCCACTGCCAATCCTTGTTAATTGCCTGAAAGGGGACATTGGACACTGGGAGAGATGTGTGGAAAATAGAGTACAATGGAGGCTATCATGGGTTAAGAAGTTTAGGATAATCGTCAGTCATGCAGATGTGTGTAGGCAGATTATCAGAGGTGGAAAGGTTCTGATAACAATAGTGAGGGAAAGAGGTCAGGTAGAAGGCAAGTAGGGACAGGTCATCAAGATGGGTGAACTTTCATGAGTTGGAGGGCAACCAGCTGCTAATAGCTTCTTGAAAGAAACTATTAGCAGCTGGGGGACCTATGTACAAAAGAATATAATAGAAAAGGGGCCTTTATTCTCTTAAGTGTTAGTGACGCTTCAAGCAATTGGGCATATGGCTGTCATTAGCGTCTGACTTGGGGATGACAAGCTATCATGCAGGCGTGTGTGTCATTAAAATCATGTTCACATGGGTAGAGGGCTTTTCAAAATATAATCTCTCATTGTGGTACAAACTGTCAAAACAAGATAGAGTCGAATTTACTGGATTTGACATTTCTCAGCCTCATGTTTTTATTCCTTTAAAATATTCCTTCAGTTTTCCAATTTGTTTAAGGAAAAGAAAATGAAAAGAGGGTCCAAAATGGACACTCGTAGCACCTCCCCAAACTATGTGGATGTAAGACCATCTTACAACTGTCAATATCTGATATTTCTTTCTTGAGAACAAATTCTACACATTTCTTTCTTTATAATGGTCTAATATATAACAGAATATAACAAAGTGTGCATCAAAGTTATTTATGGCAATTCAAGCATTCTAGAGTAACACAAGATAACATTAAATCAAAACTTACTCTACCTTTATGTAGAATTACCTGTATCTTTTACTTATAATTCAGAATTTCCCCATACACACCGTAATTAGTTTTCATTAGAGCTATGATTGACTCTCTATCATTTCTAACATTATCCCAGTTTGTGTCGTACCGACACCTTATAGGCGCTGGAAACAGTGTGGATTAAAAAGTTTTCTTTAGGGAGCAAAGAGGACATGAATAATCTTGTCAGAAACTATTCTGTAAGATAACAATTCTGAATGAAGGGAGTTATTTAGCTTCATCTCCAGATTTCTTGGCTAAATACTCAGGATAGGTTTAGAAGAAATTTCCGTTGGGACTAATGCTGAGAAAGTACATCAGCGATCTTGTTACCCCTTTCCCTGGATGTACTTGATCTTCCAATTGTAGTCTTCCATATTGAAGCCCCATCTCTTCAGACTCTTATTCTGATTTCAGAATAGCGTTAGATATCTTAATGGGTTGTGGACTGTCAAGACAGTGAGGGGGAACTCATGGTCGGTGTGATAACCTTCATAGTGCTTCATTGCTAGCATCTTGCCTAGTAACTCTTTCTCTATGGTACTGCGTCATATTTCGGCTGAGTTTAATTTGTTCGAGTAGTAGGGCTATTGGGTGTTGTATGCTGTCTGTTATTTGAAACATTACAGCCGCTAAGCCAACATCGCTTGCATCGACAGCCATGTAAAAGGGCTTTTCATAATCTGGTGTACTTAGTACATGTTTGTTCGTAAGCATGTATGTCACGTTATCAAATGCTGTTCTCCGTGTAACTGAAGGTCTTATTCCCCTTAAACAAGTTAATTATAAGAGAGGCGGCTTCGGAGAAGTTGAGGATAAATTTCCGGAAATATTGTGGCGTGCCTATGAAGCGTTGTGCTTCCACCACACAATTGGGTATCCCTGCAAGTACTTTATTATTTTTTCAGGAAACAGCCAGGAGCATTCTTTAGCAGAATGGCATATCTTATATTGGTAAAACCCATCCTGTGTTGTGAAGGCAGTCAGTGGACGGGATTCAGCTGAGAGTGGAACTTGCCAATAATTCTTCTCCATGTCTATCTTGCTCAGATAAGGAGCGCAATGAATGATATTGATACACATTTCGATTTGTGGGAGCGGGTATTCCTCCAGCTTTGTGACTTCTTTAGTTTCTTATAGTCTGCACATAGTCGATCTCCTCCTCCCTCCTTCAGTGTTTAGCACTATGGGGGACGACGAAGCACTGGTGCTTGGCTCTATTAATCCCAGTTCTAATTGCAAGGTTGTCTGTTCCTTGATCCTTTCAGCCTTCTGGGGATTTACCTTGTAAAATCCTTCTTGTCAAACTGTTTTGACTTGTTCCTGTGTTGCAGTTTTGGTAGCTTGGGCGGTGGTCCAGCCGGCATGTAGGTGATTCTGGATCTCTGGTGTTTTCTAATCCAATCAGACTGTCTGCCCACACATCAAAGAGAATATGAATAGGACCACAAGTGGGATAGGCACAGAGTAGGTCAAACGGGCTGTAACACATGATTTCAGATGGGCTGTGGTGGAGCAAGAACAGTGCATATGGGAGATTCACTTCACAATCTCCTCTGTTCTCATGCTGGAGTTTCACTGAGCTGGTGGATTAAGACTGTTGAAGACGTTCAATAATTCCTTGGCTTTCCGGGGGTTAAGGGGTTTAGTGCACATTCTTGATTCCATGGCTCAGCATGCTCTTCTGGAATTTGTTTGACATAAAATGCCAACCTTGATCCCTTTGAATTGGGATAGGAAACCCAAAGCTGCAGAAAAATTTAACGAATGCCATAATGGCACTTTTGGAAGTCTCACTCCTGATGGGAAATGATCAATGATGGTTAGGCAGTGGGAATTTCTCGCCTTTGAGCAGGTTCATCCCTGCGGTGTGTAGTAGTCAATTACTACATCCTGGAGGGGGACTCCTAAAGAGGTTATCGTCTGCAGTTTGGCTCTTGTGATTCGTTTGTTGGGATTTTCGACAGCCTTGGCTTGTTGGGGACCTTGCGACATAGGCTTTGACGTCTTTCCATAATCCTGCCTAATAGAACTTGTCTGCCGAGACCCAGGTGGTTTGGCCAACACTGAAGTGTTCACTGAAGTTAATATTGTTTTCTTAAATAGAATAAAATGGCGAGAAAATCCATTAAATACATTAATAGACGTGCCTGAAAAGTACTTGAATAGTTGAAGTACCATTTACTTGATATTTCAACCTTTTCTTTAGACACCCTAATACGTTCCCTTCACCCTCTTTTCACTTTCAAGTCCAGACTCCTAAGGTTTGTTGTAAGTTTCAGTAATGATTACAGAAGAAGAGCGTTAATTGATGACAACTCATTTTTATAATAAGACCAACTGTTTGGAAATATTTCATTTTGTAGCATTTATTGCCAGTTCTCCGTCAGATAAGCCGTGCAGTGGATCAGTCAGCAGTGATATATATATATATATATATATATATATATATATATATATATATATATATATATATATATATATATATATATATATATATATATATATATATTCAATCTTCTTAGATACAAAGATATGTTATGCAATTGTACACTGTACTTACCGTTATATATTCTTTAATATAAAGGAATTAATAATTGCTTATGAGAAGGGGAGAGTATATGTCAATATTTTTTGAACATATATAGTATGTAGATAGTATTAGTTTTTTGTGATACAATGATAATGTGTGAAGTAGCATTATATATTTTCCATTATAAAGGAATATACAAATCTTTACTTTTTCCTCTTCATTTCTGGTGTGAGATCAATCCACTTATCGAAAACAGTCTCATATACTTCTGTCCATAATTTATCCTTTATATGCTTATAACTATATACCTTTACTATAAAATCTTAGACTGCTGGTCTTCTGTGCACCTCCGTAATAAAGATTGACAAGCAATTATCTCTACATGTCACTGTGACACTATTGGCCTGTCCCCTCTGCCGGTCAATCACCTACTGCGACCAAAGTAGCTCGACCACAAAATCGTTCGTGCGCGCGCTCTGATTTGAAATAACGTTTTTAATCCTCGCCACTCGTGGTGATGCAGTTCGTAAATACAACATATAAAAAGCTTTGTTTAAAACAAAGACAAATGAGAAAGCAGCCAGAATCTCACTATTGGTTTTATGTGAAAGAAACCATCATTTGGCTTTCCTGTTATGCACATATATATATATATATATATATATATATATATATATATATATACATATATATATATATATATATATATATATATATATATATATATATATATATATATATATTGTATATATAATGTATATTTTAATTATATATATAGTATGTATGTATACACAGCTAAAGGTTTCCTCCACATTAAACCAGTAATGAGATTCTGGCAGCTTCGATGACTGGATCTTTCTGCTTTGTCTGTCTCTATTAAAATTTATATATATATATTTATATATATATATATATATATATATATATATATATATATATATACAAAATGAAAAAATATAAGCAATGAAAGATAATAAAGATATTAATACTCTTGCTTCTTAATAGAGAATTCTCTGTGAGATGAAAAGACAAAGACATAAATTAAAAACTAGGGTTAGTTCAGTTATCGAGCAAAAATGGGACGATTTATTTGCAGAGGAATATATTTTTATTACAAGTAAACTTTTATCAGAGTTAGGTGAGAACAGGAGTGCAAATGTAAAAATATCAGAATTTCTTGCTAAAGCACGTTATTCTTGGTATTCTGGAAAAAAGCTTGAAAACATTCTTAGGGTTGTAAAATACGGAGTATGTTCAGAAATTGATGAATGATGAGAGGTTTATAGATAATCATACCCGTCGATATGTGTGTTTAGGGAAAATATAAAACAGAAAAAAATTAATATATGAAGATAGGCAACGATTATAAAGTAAAGACTTTACTATATGCGAGATAAGATTTTCCAAATATTGTGAAATCACTCTTACGGTAAGTAAGAATTAGGAACTTCAAGCATATTATAATAAAAAACATTTAAATGAAAAAAGAGAACAGTTGTTGTTAAGAGTTTAATTGACTTATGGAAGAGGGGAGCTAAAGTTTTCCAGAATTTTTCCGAGAAAAACCACAGGCAAAAAGGTATACGTGAAATGTTTGGAAATGTGAAATGTCAGCTTCTAAAAGAATTGAGAATTTAGCACGGCGTGCCGGAATCCGAAAAGGTGCCATAACTGTGGGGAAGGGGAAGAGGGAAGAGCTCAAAGAAACGAGAAGAAAAATCCATTTCGGTACCAGTTCTTGAAAGTATTCGAGGTGACATTTTTCAAACCTGCAGGCCTTAGTTTCCCCAGTGCTTTGCATAATGCCGAAAATCTATATAAATGAAATCAGAAAAAAATCAATTGCACAAGGAGGAAGCAGATTATAAACAACAGACAGAAAGCAAGATCACTAGCACACACAAGGGATAAATAACAATATAAGAGAAACATTAAGAAAATAAATTGGAAGAAGAGGCTGTAAATAGACATTGATCATGTCGGAGAGTAATACAAGAAGAGCATTAGATATAGAATGACAGTATATATATATATATATATATATATATATATATATATATATATATATATATATATATATATATATATATATATATATATTTATATATATATATATATATATATATATATATATATATATATATATATATGTATGTATGTATATAATAAGTGAATTCCACAGGAAAATGATAGTCAGATATCCAAGCGCTTTCGTCTTTACTCAGACATTGTCAAGAAGTTAATGAAGTACAATTGGAGAGAAAGGTCTCAGGTACAACACAAGATCAAGAATACCCCAGATGGTTCATTGTCAAAAGGGTAAAAATTAAAAGAGATAATCCAGGATTATCAGATATCACAGCGGTCAAAAACCTAATCAGATTGACCCTAACCGAAATTACAAAGTTTCTTTACAGTCCAAAACATGTAAAAACTTAATATATTAATTTTGTTGCTTATATTTATCTACAACTTTTTCATTATGAAAGCATCAAGTTTAAATAAACCAAGACTTAAATTTAGAACATTTCTATTATTTGACTTGAATATATTCCTTTTAACTGTGTCATTACATGGGATTAAGGCTCTTGCTTGACGGTTCCTGTCGATTGGAAGAATCAAATGCTGGATTGGTGCTACGGAAAACTGAGAAAGTGCTGCAACTGTCTTGAAAGGAAGCTTCAAGTCAAGCTGAAGAATCTTATTGCTGAAAAGCGACTGGACAAAACATGCACCGTGGACTTCATGATTAATTTATCAGACAAACCAGTGGATAGTGCTACGACAGCGGCTTTGGGATATGGGTTAAGCTTTGGTATATTTAATGGTAACCTGGACTGTGTCGACATCTCAAAATCCTTTTGTTATTTGGAAAAATTTAATCCAAACCTATTCCCTGTGATATCAATATTTGTAAAGGTATTGTGTATGGTGCTATGTGTAAAACCTTACTTCCCCTAATGTACCCGTGAGATTTCTCCAGGCTTTTAAGAAATTAAAGAAGACGAAACAATGAAAGTGACAAAAGCAGATAAATCTAATGCAGTGGTAATAATGAATAAAAGTGACTATATAAGTAAAATAATGACATTGCTAAATGATACAGATACTTATACGAAACTGAGGTCCTGACCCTACACAGACAGTGAACTCCCATTTTAATAAACAAATTAAATCCAGTTTTTGAAAAGGGCTTGGACCATTTAATTAAACAGTTTTACACGCAATGCGCCTACCTTATATGTATGGTTTAGTCAAGAAACACATAAAATCAATAACTCTATCAGACCAATCATTAGTTCAGTGGGCTCAGTTACGTATAATTTATCTAAATGGCTTGTAAAATTATTACTTCTTTGGTAAGAAACATTTCTAACACGAATGTTATAAACAATGTTGATTTTATAAACAAATTGAATAGTTTAAATTTAAATTTTGATTTTAATATGGGTAGTTTTGATGTTGTCTCTTTATTTACAAAAGTGCCTGTAGATGACTTACTTGAATATTTGGAGGAGTAATTAGAATGTCATGACATTCCCTTATTGTGTGGCAAACCTCATTAGTCTCATAAGGTTATGTATCAAAGATAGTAAATTTTGTTTCAATGGGGAATTTTTTGTACAAAATGTTTGGCATGGCTATGGGTAATCCCTTATTTCCTGTCCTTAGCAATATTTTACTGGAATTTTTGAGACAAAACTCTTACCAAGAATTTTGCCCCAAAAAGTTATTTGGTTTAGATATGTGGATGATATCTTCTGTATTTGGCCAGTTTCACGAAAATCTCCAAGAATTCCCCCTTAATAATCTCAATAATTTAAACCCTTCTATAAAATTTACTGTAGAGGAAGAAAGAAATTGTAATTTGAATTTTCTTGATGTAACTGTCCATAGAAATGATAGAAATTTCACCTTTTCAGTCTTTCGGAACTCAACTAATATTGCCTCTTTTGTTCATTACTACTTCAATCACCATCAAAATGTTAAATTCTCTGTTTTTTCTGGGATGTTTCTAAGGGCTTTACGTGTCTGTAGCCCGCAGTTTATTGACGCTAAAATTAAAACTATTTATGATAGTGCAATGAAATTTAAATACCAAGGACTTTTGTAGATGTGGCATGGAAAAGAGCTAGAAAAACATTTTATTCAACTAATGACAAACTTGAATTTAGTAAGCATAACATTCTAAAATTACCCTATGATGAAAGGTTTTTAGATATTCCTAGAATTTTAAAGCTTTTTAACATAAATGTTGTTTTCAGTAATATTAATGTCAAGAGTTTAGTATCAAAAATTCTCCTAAAGATCTTCCACGCTGCATATATGAAATTCCTTGCAAAAAGTGTGATTAAGTCTATTACGGACAAACCGGTAAATCTCTTTCATAACGTCTCAAACAGCATCAATATTCTGCGAGAACTGGGCAAATATCGAATGCAATTATTCGTACATATGAGAGATTTAGATCATCCCTATTAACTGAGTCAAGCAAGAGCCTTAATCCCATGTAATGACACAGTTAAAAGGAATATCATTGAATCTTGTTTCATCAAGTCAAAAAAGAAAGAAATGTTCTAAAAAATTTAAGTCTTGGTTTATTTAAACTTGACGCTTTCATTATGAAAAAAGTTGTAGATAAATATAAGCAACAAAATTAATATATTCAGATTTTACATGTTTTGGACTGTAAAGAAACTTTGCAATTTCGTTAGGTTTGTGACCGTATTTATCCGATAATCCTGGATTATCTCTTTTAATTTTTAATTTTTTACCCTTTTGACAATGAACCATCTGGTATTCTTGATCTTGTGTTGTACCTGAGACCTTTCTCTCCAATTGTACTTCATTAACTCCTTGACAATGTCTGAGTAAAGACGAAAGCGCTTGGATTTCTGACTATCATTTTCCTGTGGAATTCGCTTATTTATGAAGTCACGTGCATCTACCGTGAATTTTTTAAGCATGTATATATTTATATACACACACACATATATATATATATATATATATATATATATATATATATATATATACATATATATATATATATATATATATATATATATATATATTATATATATATATATATATATATATATATATATACATATATGGTATATATATATATATCTATATATATATATATATATATATATATATATATATATATAATATAAGTTATATATACTACATATATATATTATATATATATATAGATATATATATATATATATTATATATATATATAATATATATATATATATATATATATATATATATGTATATATATATATATATATATATATATATATATATATATATATATATATATCTATATATATATATACATATATATATATAGTATATATATATATATATATATATATATATATATATATATATATATATATATTATATATATATATGTACATACATACATATATATATATATATATATCTATATATCTATATATATATATATCTATATATATATATATATATATGTATATATATATTATATACATACATACATATATCTATATATATATACTATATATATATATATATATATAATACTATAGATATATATATATATATATATATATCATATTTATTTATACATATATATGTGTGTGTGTGTTTATGTATTTAAGAGAAAGAAAGTGGAAACGAAAGATTTTGCTAAGCTACATGCTATGTTATGTGGAGTAGATGAAAGAATGATTTGATGGATGTAATGATGACAATAGAAGTTTGGCCAGGAAATTATTACGATCGATCAATAAATTCAAAAACTGGCGAATCAGAATCGATGAAACTATGAACCGATGATGAATTGAGAAAAATATACCCATGAGTGTAATTGACAAACGAGAGCTTGGAGAGAAGAAAGTGAAATGGCACATAACACTTCGATGAAATATGAGATACGAAGAGAGACGAGGAAGTCAAGGGAATGTTTAGAGCCTTTACAGAATTCCACAGTGAGATCAGAAATTCAAGAGGTAGTATTTATGGTGAGAGAATTGGTGGGAAGAGGAATAAAAACACAGTAACTGGATAGGGACAGGAATATTCGATGAGGGAATTCGTGTAAGGAAAGAGGATCAAATACAGGTCAAGGAGGAAGTGAGAGATAAAATGAAGACAAGATAACTAAACAGAGGGGAGAAGGTGAAAGAGAACATTAATGAACAAAAGTTGTTCTGCGAGGAAGTAAATACACATAGAATGTTTATTGATCAAATGGACCCCATAAAAAAAGCCTGGAACGGTGAGAATTTGTGTGAACTTAGTGTTATTGCGTTCGATGAAGTGAGTATTTTGGAAATTTGCTGAATGTGAAGAAGGACAGAAATGAAGAGCTTGAGGGACTAATTGGTGAAAGGGGTTTGTTAATCCGAGAATGTTTTCAGTAGAGCAATGGAGAAGCGGAAGAAGGAAGAGACCCCAGGAGTTGTTGATGAGGTTAGTCGCGAGATGCTGACGGTGTGAAGTAAAGGTCCCAAATGAATACATAAGAAGTGCAATTGTAAAGATGGTGCGGGCGACTAAGAATTATATGGGTATACTGTACATTGCTGATATTAGTATAAAAAAATGGTGTTAATAAGACTTTAAATGTGATACAAATGACTGAAGGTTTGGTAGAGGAAGAAAAGCTGGGGTCGATACGAAGAGAATAGGTTGTGATGCAAGTGTTTCTTATGAAAGTTGTGTGAGAGACCGGAAGAGAAAACAAATAAAAAATGCACCGAAGAAACAATCGAGTTTTCTGTACAGCGTATGATATTATATGAAACTCTCAGCTACGGCCCATGAAACTCAACTGTGGCCAATGAAACTTTCAGCCACGGTCCGATGGTGGCCTGTGTTGTTGGCACCTATAGCGGTGCTGTATGAAACTCTTGATGTGCTGCAGTATGAAACGCTCAGATGTGTCGAGGGATGGTGCGTCAGCGACAACTCCGGAGCTGCTGAAACTAGAGGCCTGTAATTTAGTAAGTTTGATGATGGTTAGGTGGATGATCAACATACCAATTTGCAGCCCTCTAGCCTCAGCAGTATTTAAGATCTGAGGACGGACAGAGAAATTGCGAACGGATAGACAAACAGCCATCTCAGTAGTTTTCGTTTACAGAAAACTAAAACCTGTAGCACTTAGAAAAAGAATGTAAACGGTATTAAGCAATTGTGATCCAAGGTTCAGCTTATGGGATTTTTTTAATTCCTAAACCAAGCCCAGCATGGTCGTCTTGTATTACTCAAGATGGAAACAATTGTAAAGCCCCGTCCACACGATCGAGCTTTGCTCGACGAACTGTGTTCGATGAGAGGTCAGAAGCGGGGAAAGTCAGAGCTTTTCCCGCTGTATCTGCGCTTCTGACGTTGCATCGAGCAAAGTTTGCCGAGCAAAGCTCGACCGTGTGGACGCGGCCGATGAATAAAGTTATAAAGATGAATACAAATTAGGAAGATAATTAAATGAAGAATGGAACTATTCTATTCCTGTATGTAATTGGGAGTAAAAGTAAAAGATGATAGTAGGACGAGAACAGACATGACTCACAGGATGGGTGACACAAGAGTGCTATGTAAATTCTTATGGGAATCAAGATTAAAATGAAGTATAGAATTTGTGAACCAACCCTTCTTTTATGCTGAATTCGAATGTCCGTGAAGAGGTTGAAGCTCTTCAGAACATATAGCCACGGGTTTGTCGGAAATCATCGCCTGGAATTGGTGCACGAATTTCCATATTTGGGTCATAATATAACGGACGACCTAAAAGATACAGCAGACATAGAACAGAGGCGTCGTAAACTATGTGCAACTGGCAAATGATTGCAAGGAGGTTTGCCTTCTGTCACCGAGATATGAAACTGCTGCTCTTCCGCTCGTATTGCTACAGTATCTATGGGTGCTCCCTCTGGACGAACTATATACCCAAGAGACCATGAGAGAAATGTTAGGTTGTTTTTGATAACAGACATAGAGTCTTCTTTCTAAAGGAACCTGCGTAACAACCAAAATTGATTTTTATCACTTTTGATGTATTAATTTAATTATGAAATTTAGGCTGGCAGTCCAAGTACTGGGGTACTTTGGCTCATTTCAGTTCTTATGACTGAAGAAAGCGGGAGTTGAAGACGTTGGGCGTAGGGATAGGGAAATTAAAAGTTAACGAAAATGAAGTGCAAGGACTCAAAGGTTGGAACTTGGAGAAATCCTAGGATCACAGTTACACTCAGGAGTAATTGTTAAAAGTCAATGGAAAGCAAGGCTAAAGAAAGAAAGTGGAAATTGAGGAAAAGCAAAAGGCTAAAAAACTGGGTGTAGCTCAAGGCTGGAGAGACTCTGCAAACATCCTTATAGCAATTCGGAAAATGCACTACATGAGGTGCGATGACAGGACAATTCCACTCCGTAATTATCTTTCTTGATGACCGAGAGCATCAAAAACGTACTGCAAAGGAATGGGTGCCATTCCAGAGGAAAGTAGGTGCACTTGCATGTACTCTTGTTTTGTATGTTATACCGAAGGTACAGCGAATTTGTTATCAATGTCATATTTATGCTCTTCCGATTTACCATTCTATATATATATATATATATATATATATATATATATATATATATATATATATATATATATATATATATATATATATATATATATATATATATATATATATATATATATATATATATATATATATATATATGTATATATATATATATATATATATATATATATATATATATATATATATATATATATATATATATATATTTTTCACCCTGTATTCGCTGGGAATGGGTACCACACACCCCGTGAATAGTTAAAATCCGCAAATAGTTAGAACCACCACTAAAAATGCTTATAACTGCCTATCTTGAAAGTTCAGATACCAAATGTATACCTTTAACAACATCCTACTTCAAATATACCTAAAATTACTAACCTATTACTGTATTAATCTTTGAGGTTATATTATTAATATCATTTCAAAGTCATCTTAAAAATTTTACCATTAAAAATATATACCTACAGCCAATAACAGAGAGAGAGAGAGAGAGAGAGAGAGAGAGAGTGAGAGAGAGAGAGCAGTGAATGGCAACATCATATATCTGACCATCAAGAATGAGATTATGAATTATTTCTAAGCTTGAGATAATAATGAGAGAGAGAGAGAGAGAGAGAGAGAGAGAGAATAACTCCTAAACTCCAACTCCTTCCCCTCCGCCAATACTCCGCCAATACATATATCAAACTGTCATTTACTCCCCTGCCCACCTTCCTCCACGTGGATAAAAAGACTGGGAATCGCTATTTTTAATTAAGCTTAATAATATTTGAAAATTAGTTATAATGTAAATCATTTATTTATACTACAAAACAAATAAACACACGTAAGTAAGAGAGAGAGAGAGAGAGAGAGAGAGAGATATGTTATTGTTACTGTTTAATGTCATTAAACTTAATATGAATTGTAAACTAGCACTATACATTATTATTTTCCCATAAAATGTAGTAATGTCCTTAAAGATGCACTTATACATACATTTCCAGCCCAAACAGAGGGCAAGAGAGAGTTACCACTAGGACATACATACTATCTCTCTCTCTCTCTCTCGAGAGAGAGAGAGAGAGAGAGAGAGGTGAGGGTTATCCTTATATAAAAGTCTGAAATGGATAGATTATTGTACTTTATAAAATACTATCACATATGAATTCTGAAATTAGTTATATTACTATTATTATTATCATGCGAAAATATTAATAAACATACACATGAGGGCCTCGAACCACAAGGTGGGTGGTAAACGCACTTTTTAAAAAAAAATGAGTAAATTGCCCTCAAAGTCTACATTCATTACTCTGCTTCTAAGAAAGATATTGATTTAAACTAAGTTTCAATATGAAAGCCCTACCCTTTACAAATTTTGGTGAAAATTTAAAAAAAAAAAAAATTGTGAGGTGCGCTTGTGCGCTAGCATTCAAAATGTACGCCTAACCCCCCACTTTGTGTATCTTTTATTCATAAACCAGCACTTAAACATAATTAAACTGAGTAAAAGGATAATAAAGTGTTATTATATTCGTGTTATAAAAGCAATAGATGCAATAATAATAATAATAATAATAATAATAATAATATTAAAAAAAATATAATATAAAAATAAATATCAATAATAATGGTAATACAGTAATATTGTTAATAATATTGTGATAATAATAATTAAAATAAAATATACTCACCATGAAAATACTTTCGTGGTATAACAACCATGGATGTTATAATAATAATATAATAATAATAATAATAATAATAATAATAATAATAATAATAATAATAATAGAAGTATTGATAATAATATTAATGATATTAGCAAATAATAATGATAATACTGTAATATTAGAATTGATGATGTTGACCATGATAACATTCCATCATCATAATGTTTAGCCATTAAAATAATCATCACCAATATCATAATAATCATAATCAAAATAAAAAATTATAGAAAAATAATACTACTACACTCACTACTACTTCTCTAAGAAAAGCAAATATTTTAATTTGTACTCACCATGAAAATACAGTACATTCGCTAAAGAACTTGAAAATGAGGGGAGGTGGGTGGGCAATGTAAACAATAGCGGAGATTGTAAACTGTCCGGTGATTGGCCGACACTTACGGCCGCCTTATAGGGAAAAATGCTGATTTGCTTAGAACTGACTACCCGCTTAGTGACGCGGGCTCTCATTGGCTCACTCTTGAGCTGCGCACGTACTTCCTTGTGATTCTAACTGAGTCCTTATGAGGCTGTAACCTCCACGCGACACAACGTTCATTCATGTAGACAAAATCGATAATTCTAATGCTCAAGTAGGATTTAGACCTTTTTGAAATTCCTGAATAGCATAGAAATGCAACAAATAGACAGAGAAACGTTGCCAAATCTACAGGTACTGCCTAACTCAATATTGGTGGGGGGTGGGTTTGGCGTTTACAACTTTGTGGTTCTGAGGCCCTCACATGTACCATAGAAATTCTCTCATCTAAGTAAAAGAGAGAGAGAGAGAGAGAGATTTTCATAGTATTTGTAAAATACTTTCACATATGATTTTTGTAATTACTGTTATTATTATTATTATTATTATTATTATTATTATTATTATTTATTTGCTCTATCATAAGTCCTCCAATTCGACTGGGTGGTATTTTAGTGTGGGGTCCGGGTTGCATCCTGCCATCCTTAGGAGTCCATCACTTTTCTACTATGTGCGCCGTTTCTAGGATCACACTCTTCTGCATAAGTCCTGGCAGCTACTTCATCCTCATAGTTTTTTTCTAGATTCCTTTCAGGGCTCTTGGGATCGTGCCTAGTGCTCCTATGATTATGGGTAAAAAAAAATTTCCACTGGCATATCCCACATCCTCTTATTTCTATTTTCAGATCTTGATACTTATCCATTTTTCCCTCTCTCTTTCTCTTCAACTCTGGTGTCCCATGGTATTGCGACATCAATGAGTGATACTTTCTTCTTGACTTTGTCAATAAAATGTCACCGTCTGGTCTATTTGCATGTATCACCTATCATTCTGATACCATAGTCCAGAGGATCTTTGCCTGATTGTTTTCTATCACTCCTTCAGGTTGGTGCTCGTACCACTTATTACTGCAAGGTAGCTGATGTTTCTTGCACAGGCTCCAGTGGAGGGCTTTTGCCACTGAATCATGCCTATTTTTGTACTGGTTCTGTGCAAGTGCCGGACATTCGCTTGCTATGTGGTTTATGGTTTCATTTTTCGTATTGCACTTCCTACATATGGGAGAGATGTTATTTCCGTCTATGGTTCTTTGAACATATCTGGTTCTTAGGGCCTGATCTTGTGCCGCTGTTATCATTCCTTCAGTTTCCTTCTTTAGCTCTCCCCTCTGTAGCCAATGCCACGTGTCATCGCTGGCTAGTTCTTTAGTCTGTCTTATGTATTGTCCGTGCATTGGTTTGTTGTGCCAGTCCTCTGTTCTGTTGTCATCCTCCTGTCTCTGTATTTTTATTTTTTGGGTCTTCGTCTACTTTTATTAGTCCTTCTTCCAATGCACTCTTTAGCCACTCGTCTTCACTTGTTTTCAAATATTGCCCCAGTGCTCTGTTCTCGATGTTGACGCAGTCCTCTATACTTAGTAGTCCTCTCCCTCCTTCCTTTCATGTTATGTAGAGTCTGTCAGTATTGTTCTTCTTGGGTGTAGTGCTTTGTGTAGTTGTCATATGTTTCCTGGTTTTCTGATCTATGCTGCGGAGTTTCTGCCTTCGTCCATTCCACTATTCCTGCACTGTATCTGATTATTGGCACTGCCCATGTGTTTATGGCTTTTGTACATATTTCCGGCATTGAGTTTTGACTTGAGTATCGCCTTGAGTCTCTGCATATATTCTTTCCTGATAGTGTCCTTCATCTCTTGGTGTTTTATATCCCCTCCTTCCATTATTCCCAGGTATTTGTATCCAGTCTCATTTATCTGTTTGATGTTGCTCCCATCTGGTAGCTTTATCCCTTCAGTTCTTGTTACTTTGCCCTTTTGTATGTTGACTAAGGCGCATTTTTCTATTCCAAACTCCATCCTGATGTCCCCAGATACAATCCTTACAGACTGGATTAGGGTATCTATTTCCTTGATGCTCTTACCATATACAGCTTGATGTCGTCCATGAACATCAGATGGTTAATTCTGTTGCCTCTTATCTTGCGTTGGTACCCGGCATCCATCTCCTGTAGTACTTTTGTCATGGGAATCATGGCTACTACGAAGAGTAGTGGGGACAGTGAGTCGCCCTGGAAGATCCCTCTCCTGATATTAACCTCTGCTAGCCTTATTCCAGAGCTTCTAAGTATTGTATTCCAGTTGCGCATTGTATTTTTGAGGAAGCTGATGGTGTTTTCCTCTGCCCCATATATTTTCAGGCATTCTATTAGCCATGCGTGTGGTATCATGTTGAAGGCTTTCTTATAGTCTATCCATGCCATGCTTAGGTTGGTTTTCCTTCTCCTACTGTTCTTCATTACCATTTTGTCTATCAGGAGCTGGTCTTTTGTGCCCCTACACTTCCTTCTGCAGCCTTTCTGTTGGTGGGAGATGCTGTTAGTAACTTCCACATTATTGGTAGGCAGGTGATAGGCCTGTAGTTACTGGCTATATTTCCCTTACTCTTGTCTTTTTGTACTAAGAATGATGTCCCTTCCTGTGGTCATCCATTTGGGTGGATGGTGATTTGAGATACAATGCTGGAGTTGTTCTGCTATTCATGGGTGTAGGGCCTTGAAGTTTTTGAGCCAGTATCCATGGACTTCATCGGGACCCGGGGCTTTCCAGTTTGGCATTTTCTTTAGTTGGTGTCTGACTGTGTCTGTTGTGATCTCTGTGAATCTTTGTTTTATTCTCCCTGTTTCTTCTTCCTTGACTTCCTGGAGCCATGTTGCATGTTTGTTGTGTGATACCGGATTGCTCCATATGTTTTCCCAGAGTCTCTTACTTGGTTTGGCTTCAGGAATTTCTTGGTGGTTGTCTTCCCCTGTTAGTTGGCTGTATAGTCTTTTCTGGTTAGTTCCGAATAGTTTGTTCAGTTGGTAGCCCTTATTCCTGTTCATATACCGTTGGATCTTATGTGCTTTGGCCTTAAGCCTCTGTTTTACATCTTCTATTGTGTTGTTTAGTCCCCTCTCTTGTACTTTGTATTTCTCATTGAGTTCCTACCTTGTTTTCTTGGTTCGTAGCCTTTTCTCTGCCATCTCTTTCAGTTTACTCAAGTCAGATCTCATCACCATTATTTGCTTTTCCAGGCGCCTTTTCCAAGGAGGTTGCTGTTTTGGTGCGTTGTAGGCTTTCATGGAGGGGATCTTTGTTCTCTCTGTATCTAGCTCCATCCATTGTCTAATCTTTTCTACCCATTCCGTCCTCTCTGTTACTTCATCGGTGTTTCTTCATGTGTCGTTGTTTGATACCTCATCATCCCTGGTGTCTTCTGTGGCATCGTCTCTCAGTTCGTCTTCGTGTAATTCGTTGTTGTGTGACATTTCCCTTTCCAGTTCTTCTCTTTCTGTTGGGGAGAGCCAGTTCTTTTTCTTTATGTTCCTTACTTGGTCTGCCAGCCTCTGCTCTGTTTGGGGGTGGTTATTCTCTCATTCCAGATGTTGACCTACCTTCTTCTATATCCTCTCTCCGTCGGGTTGCTTCTGATTGTAGCATCTCCATAATTTCCTTATTTTCTTCTCTTGTCCATTTCTTCTTGGTTTGCTTCTGTAGCTCCAATTTCAGGCTGTTGCTTACTGTCGTTGTGGTGGTCAGTTGCTTGATGACGACCTCCAAGTACCTGACCGTCTTCCCCTTCAATTTAGTTGAATACCTGGCTGCCGGATGAAGCTCCTCTGTTGCCAGAGGTTCCATTTACGTCGTTGTCATTTATTCCTTCATTTCTTTCCATCATTGCTGAGTTTTGCTATTTAACCCATAGCTGGACCCTACCCCATCAGGGGATAGGTACTCATTTACGCCGAGGAGAGCGGTCACCCATCCAACGACTGACCAGCCCCAATGGTTGGTTAACCTGTCGATCGACGACCTACCCCACTTCTGCCAGCGCCACATATTATTATTATTATTATTATTATTATTATTATTATTGATTATTATTATTATATTATTATTATTATTATTATTATTATTATTATTATCGTATGAAAATAATAATAAACGTATTATACATAGTGTACCATAAAAATCTCTCATCTCAGGAGAGAGAGAGAGAGAGAGAGAGAGGAGAGAGAGAGAGAGCTGGAGTTCGAAAGAAATATGATTGAAGACGGATTTACTTCATTCTTGCATAATTTTTAATATTTATAAACTAAAATCTTACTAATTCAATATAGTATTTTCTTTATTGAAGTGATTGCTCTTTACATTAATATTGATATTAGAAAATTAGTAAATCATTTATCACACAAAAAGCATATAACCCTGGAAAAAAATGCTTCGTTGGACATACATCACGGAGGAAGAGAAGAAGCTACCCGGGCATAAGCCAGGCTTACGCCCGCACTATGTTCCAATGCCAGTGGGGATTGAAAAGTCAAGCCCCTACTTGTGTATCATTCAGAGACTCCTCGAGCCTTCAAGGCCCACAAAGTGCTAAAGGAGAAGCTTCCAGTGATGTGGAGGGCTAATGCATAAGCCTGGGTAATGAGACTTTTGTTCACCGAGTGGGTAAATCTGTGTTTTGGCCCGACAGTGAGGAAATTCTTGAAGAGAAGCGCCTCCCTCTGAAATGTCGCTGTTGTTGGACAATGTCCCCCTGCTCACCCTCCATGGCCTCGAGGAAGATATCCTAGCAGAGTTATTCTTTCATCAAGGTTCTTTATCTTTTGCCTAACACACCCCCCACCCCCTGGGGGCAATTGTTACATGGAGCCATTCACAAACCTTTCAACCCTCTTTCTCTGGAAGATATTTTAGTATCTTTACTAAGGAAGAAATGCGCTGAAGTATCTTCGAAGCAATTCAGTTTTTCGTACAGCGGATAATGCTGTATGAAACTCTCAGCCAAATCCCATATAACCCTTAGTCGTGTCCCATGGAATTTTAAGCTACGGACCTGTGTTTTTGGCACGTGTAGCGATGCCAGGCGCACGATCATGGCTAACCTTAACCTTAAGTATAATAAAAAAACTACTGATGCTAGAAGGCTGCAATTTGGTGTGTTTGATGATTTGAGGGTGGATGATCAGCATTCCAATCTGCATCCCTCTGGCGTCAGTAGCTTTTAAGATCTGAGGGCGGACGGAGAAGTGCGGACGGACAGATAGTTTTCTTACACAGGAAACTAAAACGAGCTCGATAATTGGGTTGTATGCAACCTAGGCAAGAATCTTGGTAGAGGTAGAATAAACTAAAGCTTACTAAACATTTGTTAGAAGAAAGAAATAACAGAATAACATTTTTGAGGAAATTAGAAAAATTATGACAGGATAATGAATGTATAGTTCATTCATATGGGGTGCATGGTTTCTGGCAATACTTGTTCGTTGTATATGAATAACCATCACAAGTAAAATGCAGCTAAAAAATGGTTTATGAATGACTATTTTGTGATGGATTTGGTGTAGTACTCACTCTGGTTGTTTTCGTCTATTATCATCAGAGGCGTTTCTTTTCATGCATGCTTCATTCGCCGTTAGTTTTTCTATTTATGGGAGTTAAGCTTGAAGCTATGGCAGCAGATTTAGCGGGAGTAAATGCTTTTAGAAAATTGACAAGGAAGAGGGTCAGCTTTTTTGGGTTTAAAGAAAACGAGTTTAATGCGTAAAAAAAAAGGCCTCATTAGTTGCTGCTTGTGTGGATGTTTTCGCTGTGGGAAAATGATCCTGCTTTCCCTCATTACGATTTGAGAGGCGAGAGGAAGGAAAACTCGCACCCCTGAATGCAGTTTTGCAAGCACTGAAAACTTCCTACTTTTTCTCATTAAACCGTCTTTTTCAACTCTCTCTCTAATTCTCAATAATGAGGAACGTTTATGCCTTTTTTACGTTATGTATGTATGTACGTAATATTGTCACATGCACCTTGAAATTTTTTTCATATTCTCAAACATTTTTCTGCAAATGTCGCTTAATATCAAAATCACTCAACTTTGGAATAAACACCGAAGTGGAATGAATAAGTGATAAGCAGCCCGTCACCTGGTGGACTCGATTGGCTGGAGAACGACAACTTTTCAGTGACACAACCACGGGGCTATCAAGAGAGGTGTAAGTATATGCTACGAATAAAACCAATTACTTATGAGCATACAAAAACTTAGAAAGGCGTGTCTGTCTATTTCACTACGGATAATACCAAGAATCGTTTCGTTGTAGTTTGAACCAGGCTAAACAACACTCCTTAAAATCTATACATTTTACATATTTATTACGAAATAAATATACAAAATTATATCTTTTATGCTGAAACTTATATTTTCATTAAAATTTTCGTCATAGAACTTGAATCGATTATACTTCACTGTAACTTAAATTTCGATTGGGCTAATGTTTATGTGCCTGTGCAGTTAGTAGCATATGTACTATCTCTAACATAAACACTAAACTATTGCCCATTTTTTTTACTACTTAGTTGGCTTTTGTTGTGTTTTACAAGCTTGAACAAGACAGAAGTTTTCGCAGGAATTGCAAGAGACGTGATATATCTAACATTTAATATCGTCAGGAGAGTTCTCTACAAGTGCTTTCTTTATTGAATTATTTGCCAACTGCAACATTACCACACTTTTTTTCTTTATTTTATATTATTATCAAAATAGTATTTGTAAAGTGCCAGACTGTTAAAGTAAAATTTGTATCCCTTTGATTTAAAATAAATAGGTAAATATACAGCTTTTAAGACAAGGTGAACTTTATGTATTATACCCCAGTCATCTTCAAAACGTCTGAATAAACAATTACTCTCGGGACCATATTCTTTTGATCCATTTATCCTTCCGGTATTTTACATACATACGCTACATACATACGTACATACATACATACATACATACATATATCGAGTTTCCAACCTCGGTACAGTTATAAAAGGAAAATAAGAATGTTGGTAGCAATGACCTTATAGCAGCAAGGCACTGATGTGACATTCTCTCTCTCTCTCTCTCTCTCTCTCTCTCTCTCTCTCTCTCTCTCTCTTAAGGTAACTAAATCAGACTCGTGAACTACAAAAATACATTTATTTAAGAACAAAAGTTTAACTAAAGTTAAGTTCAAAATGCAAATAACTCAAATAACCCTAGGGATTGAACTAAACCTGTCCAGCCCTTTCTTTACAATAATTAACATTAGCTTAGTCATAAACTAGAAAAGTCATAGCACAGTCTTATAAGTAACACCATAACCACAGAACTATCAGTTAAGTTCCCCTTACCAAATAAGTTCCCACCAGAAACAATCTGTAGATAGACAGAAAAAGAAATCCCACATAGTCAATTTGTTAATAAATCAAAATGACAAATCAAAAGGTCACAAGGAATAGGATATCTTTAAAAGAAATGTTCAAAATACAAAGACAAGCCGCACTTGGGCTTAAAAGTAAGTATGCTTACCCATTCAACAAATTCACACACTAATTAAAATTACACTTAACGGAAGCCACATTGGCCCTTCGCCAACTTTGTATAGTTCTCCATCTTAGTTATCTTACTCTCCCATTATGTAGGGGAATAGCTAGCACATACACAAATACGAATTCACTCACAAGACACTCCCACATAAATGCTGTCACTAATTCGTCACAAGTTCATGACGTCGTATGCAGATCATAGTCACACCCATAAATCTATTCAAAACCAGATTTTAAAAGCATATCTGCTTCCGCTCATGCATGTACACAGAACATGGTCTGTTCTGCTTAGGCAGCGACCTTTGACATCAGGCCACCCAAAATTGATGTGTCTATATTTCCGGAGCTCGCTTTTGTCTCCATGGGAACTAATGCTGAATCTATCATTTTAAAGAATGTCATACTCATCACATCCGCACTTAACAGAAAAAAAGACAATTCAAAGATAAAAAAACATATTCATAATGGTGTTTTAATTATATTCTCAATGTATATATATATAAATATATATATATATATATATATATCTATATATATATATATATATATATATATACTATATATATATATATATATATATGTGTGTGTGTGTGTGTGTGTGTGTATTTATGTCGTATATATTCTATTCATTCACACACACACACACACACACACACATATCTATATATATATATATATATATATATATATACATATATATATATATATATTATATATATATATATATATATATATATATGTATATTTGTTAAGCTACAAATGTAGTTTAATATCCAATCTATGCTACATCGGGAATATCCCCGATGGGGAATGATCACCGAAGGAGAATTATAAGTGAAATGGATCGGTACGCCGGGTGTCGGTCCCTCGACACAGTTACCTTTTCAACGACTCCAGTCGACGGTACTGTGTTGAAGGATCTAGACCCGGCAGTACCGATCCATTTATCTCTTATATAACCTTTCGGTGATCATACCCTATCGGGGATATTCCCGAAGTAGCTTGGATTGGATATTAAACGACAATTGTTGCTTAATGATTATATAGAAATCAGGTGATGTGATAAAAAGTTTCATATATATCATACTATACATACATACAAATGCACATATTTATATATATATATATATATATATATATATATATATATATACATATATATATATATATATATATAGTATATATATATATAATATATATATATATATATATATATATACATACATATATATATATATATATATATGTATATATATACATATATATATGTATATATATACATATACGTATATATATATGTATATATATATATATATATATATATCTATATATCTATATATATATATACTATATATATATATATATATCTATATATATATATATCTATATATATATCTATCTATATCTATATGTGTGTGTGTGTGTGTGTGTGGTGTGTGTGTGTGTGTGTGTGTGTGTGTGTGTATGTATCAATGTATGTATGCATGTATTTATGCATGTATATATTACCTGCACTTAAAGGGTAGTTAGGGATTTTTTATATAGAGAGCAACGAACTCGATTGGAATTTTCATCCAGCAGCTGTGTGTTGTGGAAACAGCTCAGAGACGTCAGTGAATAGTTCGGGCAGATGCCTGGCAGGTACCGACTTAGTAAAACGTATCAAATCGTGTAGATATGGGCACGGGTGCGCAAATTGGCCAAGCGGGTGGACTACGTGACTCAAATTGTCACCTGATGATGACATCATGGAAAAATGCAAAAAGAGTTTTTGGGAACACTCGCATGTGTGACTGCATACGTTCATCGGGGTGTGTGCAAAAGAACCTTTTAGACGGAGTTAGCGCGTTCGTATGTGCAAACTTCGAGACCCATGAGAGGGAAATATGATGAGATAATCAGTGAGAAACGATTCGATTCATTACATACCCGACTCTTCAAAGCAACTTCAAGCGAGAGAGCCGTTGGAAGGCGCACGGGAAAGCCTGAGGGAAGGTAATTAATGAGGAAAGACTTTTGGTGAACATTGAATATTTCACAGGTGCCCTGAGAAGCCAAAGTGCAGTAAAAAAATGATTTAATTTTTGATCAGTTTTTCTCTCAAGTTTACATAAAAAAATTATAAATTTTCATTCCCATTATTTTATGCTCATCCATTTTTATTTTTGATATCTGAAGGTTATAATTTCTCTTCCCTCAGGTAGATACATGTCACCAAAATGGGAATTCTGACAATTGTTTACTGACATAAGTTACATTTCTCAGTTTGGGAAGACAGTGATATCCAGTGATATTCCTCACAAGGAAATGGGATGAAGCTGAACCTAACGATTGGCTCAACTATGTCTAGAAGGTCCTAGCAACCTATAAGCCCTCTTCCAGCGAAGTGTCACTGATCCTGGGAGAGCACATTGAGGGAAAAGGTGCAATTGCAGAGGATCAAGGAGACCTCACCCTTATCTTCCAAGTCATTATCAAAGCCTTTGAGATTACTCCTGACCGTTGGAGGCAACGGTGGAGAGGCATTGGCCACACCTGGTTCAAATGAATCTTCAAAAAGACTCAAGCTTGAAACAATGGCTAGGCTCTCTCAAAACCAGTAGTGTGGAAGAAATCCTTGAACTTTTCCAACGCAAGGACTTCGTCTTCTATGCCCCGCCAGCTCTTGCCACACATCTGTGTAATAAGGCTTCTAAAATGATGACCAAATGCTGTCGTTGGTACTGACAGCTGAGACACCAACCATCCTCATCTTAGTTCCCATGGATGAAAGTTATAACCCTCATTGCATGCCTCAATCAACTCTCAGCAGCCATTCAAGAAACTGGTGTGTGGGCATTGCAAGAAAACAAGGCACTTCATAGAAAAGTGCTGCATATGAGCTGAACTCCTGCAGAAGGCACCCATTACACCTCACAGCGGGGCCACACACAACAAACCTGCTCATGGCCTCTGGGCAAAGAGCAACAAACCCAATCACTCCCACAGTGCAGGACCCAGGTGAAATTTCAGCCAAGTGATTAGCAAAGATTGTGACATGATGGGTCACATCTCCATGAAATATATAGTTTTCCTCAAAGTATGCCGTCCCCAAGGCAGTTTACACCATTGTCCACTTGAGAAAACAACTGGGTGGTTAAGCCTCGAAGTCGTATCAGTCCAGAGCAAAGGTTAGTCTCATCGTCTGGGGTGTAGTGCTACCCAGTGCCACTATCCAGAGGGATGAAAGAATGGCCACCCACAGGGAGATTGGAAGTATGACAGATCTTCCCTTCAGTTTGCCTTAGAGTCACCACAGGTGACCCCACTCAAGAGAAGAGGCACCTCTTCGGAGTCATCCAGTTCCTCGCAAATGGATACGATACCCACAATTCTTGGGCCAAGACCTGGTCCAGTGGAGGAACACCACTGTCCCTTTCAGGCCATGGCACCTGAATAGCCTGAGAAGAAAGAACCTCTCTCTAACAATCACCCCTTCTTTGACGACAACAGCCTGGCAGAAGTGACCTGGTTGCATGAGCAGCCTGACACTGCCCTTGAAAACAAGTTTTACAGGCCCATCCTCCACAAGGCAGTTAAGGCTTTCATCGCCTCAAGTTCTATGTGTCAAATCACCGGCAACCCAAATAAGGGCTTCCCTAAGGCTTCATTGAAAGACATTCTGTCGGTGGAATCCCCCTCATGGATGTCTGTGTTGACTGCTACCTGCCCGAAGGGTATACCAAGGGCAAGTTTGGGAACAGTCACTGCTTGATGATTATTGATTGTCTTACCTGATAACTTGAAGCCATACTTGTCCGGAGCAAAATCTCTAATTCCGGGTCTGGATTAAGCCAAAAGAGACGAGGTTAACAAATTGCTGGGTGAATGCCCAGATGTCAATCAAGACAAGCTAAGATGCACGATTGAGGCTGAGCATAGCGCAAAGGTAACCAAAGGTGTCCGACCGTTAGCGCAAGGATGTTATAAGGTCAGTCCCAAAAAATTCAAGAGGATTGAGGAACAAGTCACACACCAGCTACGAACTCAGTTTGATTGAAAAAAGCAAAAGTGCATGGGCCTCACCTGTCGTCTTAGTCCCCAAAAGAAGGCGGGCGAGATAGGGTCTGTATTGATTATAGAAAACTCAAACAGGTAACTCAACCAAAGCTGAACCATATCCCAAGAATCGAGACATGTCGAGAAGGTTCTCGATATTTGAGCAAAATAGACCTTTGGAAAGGTTATTGGCAGGTGTCCTTATCAGCTAAGTTGCATCCATTACCTGCTTTCATAACTCCCAAGGGTTGTTATCAGTTTAAAGTAATGCCACATGGTTTAAAGAATGCTCCTGAGTTGTTTTCAGAAACTTATGAATAGGTAGTTGCAAATATTATCTAGTATATATATATATATATATATATATATATATATATATATATATATATATATATATATATAATAATTATAATTATCACTTACCATGATTCGAATAAATTATTCGAGCTACAAATGTCCTGACTCACCGAGATTCATGTAAATATATAATATATATATATATATATATATATATATATATATATATATATATATATATATATATATATCTATCTATATATATATATATATATATATATATATATATATATATATATATATATATATATATATATATGTGTGTGTGTGTGTGTGAGTGTGTGTGTGTGTGTGTATGTATATTTGTTTGTTTGTTTGTATGGTGCTTTTTTACGTTGCATGGAACCAGTGGTTATTCGCAACGGGCCCAACGGCTTTACGTAACTTCCGAACCACGTCGAAAATGAACTTCAATCACCAGAAATACACATCTCTCACTTCCACTCAATGGAATGGCAGAGAATCGAACCCCCGCGACCATCGAGGTGGGCTCCAACCAACACCATACCAACCACGCAATTGAGGCGATTGTATGTATGTATGTATGTAAGTATGTGTAATATATATCATATATATATATATATATATATATATATATATATCTATGATATATATATATTATATATATATATACATACATACATATGATATATATATATCTATATATATCCTATATATATATGTATATATATATATATAATATATATATATATATATATATATTTCGTTTATGAATACGCTTGTCCCAGATGTAATCTTGGAAAATATGTTGATCTACCCGACGTCTTCTCAGGGTCAGGGCCGATTCCCATCGGGGCGTTAGTTACAGAACTGGGTGTAAATTATCTAACCCTGAAACATCTTATATCAAGGAAGCATACTTTTTGTTTAAATGTAAAGCCACAGTCAATTACGAAGATTTTAAAATTATTGGCCACAACAAGGGAACCCAACGAACTGTTGATTTTGGAACTCTGAACATCAAACTACGAGTTCCAACTTTAAACAACCATTCCTCTGCTGTCCCATTGTTTTTAGCCTAATTATTCTGTCATTCCTTGTGCCTCTTGACGTTGTTTACTTTTAGTGTGTTTTTTATCTTTGATGCTGAAAGGTTGGTTAAGTGTTGAGCTGTTTTTGGCTGTGGTTTGTGAATATATGACTTTTACTTTTTATGATATTTGTTATTACTTTTATCTTTGTGTAATTTAGCTTTAATTTTTAAATATTCTTCTCGTCATTTGTAAGTTGTTTGGTATTTCTGGTCTGTTTTAATCAAGTGTGCATGTAATTTAAGTATGATAGTTGTAATTTTACCATTAAACTGTTTTTACTTTTCAACTATTGGATCTTGTGATCAGCTCTTATTTTATGTTAACATTTTATACTTTATTTTGTAGAAAAATCCCTGAAGATGTGGCGATGTTGTCACGAAACGTAGGATTTAAAGGATAATGTGAATCTCTTCGTGTTCCTGCCCTTGATCTTCTTTATATATATATATATATATATATATATATATATATATATATACATATATATATTATATCATTATATATATATATATATATATATATATATATATACATATATATATACATATATATCTATATATATGTATATATATATATATATATATATATATATATATATATATATATATATATATATATACATATATATATATATATATATATATATATATATATATATATATATATATATATATATATATATATATATATATCATATATATATATATACTATATATATACCAGACATATATATATATCTACTATATATATCTATATCTATATATATATATATATATATATATATATCTGATTCTATTCAATAGCCTTATCCGTGAAATGGTTCCGTGGCCAGCCCATTTTCAAGCTAAAAATTGCAATAAGAAAATAAATTTGGGGAAAAAAAATAATAATCTAAAAATTCATAATAAAAAGGAATCAAATAAATCAACACGAACGGAAACTCAAGTGCCATTTCCCCAAGTTTGTTTACTCACGGTGTAGAGGGATGGAGGTATTTAGAATTTTAAGTTTTGGAACAAATATTCTTATAACGAGAGATTCAAAGACCCCTACATGTCGCGGAAAAGACGCTTTAGTAAAACTTTTAAATATTTATATTCTATCTTACTTTACACCTCTTTGTCTATACTGACCTTCAGAAGTCTCCCTGAAGCACCAACAGATTTTGCTAGATCATATCTAGGACAGGCATATAAATAGATGATATCAGATCCCATACGCGGGTTCAACATTTCCTCATGCTCAAGAATACTTTCAATTGTCAGCAGGTTTGTTAGAATCAGTTGACACTTTGTTTTTAAAATCTTTTAAATAAGATTTTTTTTTTTGCTGATAATGACAGATTGTCGAGGCTTTAACTCTGACAATTCCAAGAAACTTAATCTTTGCAGTACAGCATACCGTCTTTTGTTTCACTGGTACAACATATATGGCATGGCAATGGGGAGTCCTCTCTGCCCAGCGCTGGATAATATGTTTATGTATGGGTTGCTGGACAACTGCCCTCTGGCTTATCACCCGTTATTTTACTGTTGTTATATCTTTTATCTTATTTAAAGAGGAATATAATGCTGAACTGTCAGAATATGCTAATCTTGTCCATCCACAGTTTTCAGACACTGAGAACGAGAAAACATAAATATATATATATATATATATATATATATATATATATATATATATATATATATATATATATATATATATATATATATATATATATATATATATACTATATATATATATATATTGGGGTGTTGAGCGTTAATGAATTCTAAAAAGGAGTCGGCGTTAAAATCGTGTTTAAACAAGGCAAAGGTGTCGTCTACATACCTCTTATAAAATAAAGGGTGAAAACTAAGGGGGTGCAATTGTCAAATACTGTCTCCTCCGGGAGTGCATGAAAATATTGGCGAAGGTAGGGCCTAGAGGGCTTCCCATTGCCATCCCCTCCACCTGTCTGAAACAAGAATCATTAAAAATAAAGACTGTGTCCCGCACGGCCAATTCTAAAATTTGCTTAAATAAGTGTCTATTAAACCGTTAAAAAGGGAATCAGGTGATGGAAAAAGTTGTTAAGTATGATCTCGATCGTCTCCTCAACAGGAACATTAGTGAAACAGGGACTCTACGTTCGAAACTGACCATAAAAAGGTCGGAGTCCTTGTATTAGGATATCCTCCTTGAAATCGGCAGCGCTTTTCACGTTATAAGCATTAGTTGGTGAGCGGTTCCAACAATGGAACCCAGATACTTGCTATTGAAGATGTTGAAGTGCTTCATCATAATTCTGGTTTCTAAACTCCGATTTTCAGGAAGAAGACTTTCCCTGGCTAATATTAAAATAAATACATTCATTTTACTCTTTTCCACAGTGTATCTCACTTTTCTTCTGGGTGGTCTGATTGGTACAAAGAGGTAAGTTTTTTCAAAGAAATATTTTACTGACAATTGTTATCTGAACACTATTTTTTAAATGTCTTCGCAAGTTTATGAATAAAAAGATTTTACCTGACAATACTATTCCAGCTGTACCCAGGATGCCTTTCTGTGCAAGTGTTCCAGCTATGATATTTCAACTAATGCCAACAAACCTGCTGCCAATTGGATATATTCTTAAACATAATGACAAGTTGAGCCCTTTTAATAGCATCATCTAACATCATCTACTTTTATACTTGTCCTAGATTTGATCAAGGAAAATATGTCAGGGATTCAAGGAGACTTCCTAAGGTCCACACAGATTGCTATAATGGGGAGATATTGTACTGGGGTTAATTTATCATCTGAATTTTCCAGCACCCATGACTATGTTAATAGATGTAAGGGTAATATTGGATATAAATATTTCAGAATTTTTTACAAAAACCTCTTTTCCATAACAGCTAGCAGTTCTCGAATCGTTCCGTATAAAAATTGGTTGTTCCAGAATTGGACGACCAAACTACCTCCCACCGTGTATACCTTCCTTTGCTGGAAATCCTTCCGGATTTTCATATATATATATATATATATATATATATATATATATATATATATATATATATATATATATATATATATATATATATATATACATACACACACACACACACACACACACACACACACACACACACACTATATATATATATATATATATATATATATATATATATATATATATATATATATATATATATATATATATATATATATATAATAGAAAGGGCTCCAGTAAAGTTGTCCTTAAATCTATCCTCGTCCATCCTCAAATAATTATACCAATCATCTGGATGAACATTTGAGTTCATTTAGGAGGTATGCATGAGAAAACTTGAAAACTTTTCTTTTAAGGAACCAGTCTTTTTACCCAACATCTCTTTCTAGTCTTAGCACGGTTCTTCAGTTTGGCGCAAATTATAGCACAAATTGCCATAGCTTCCAGTTCGCTGTTGGGGAGTACCTCGGTCATCACTCTACCACGTCCAAGAAGCAAATGAACAATTTACACAGACTGGTCTGACTGGGTCGTAACGTCAATGGCCGTGGCATTTCTTTCAATGCTCCTCACCTTTCGACATGTCTGATGACATGTCTCAGCGTGAATGACACGCCTTACGTGTGTGTGGTTGTGTGTGCGTATGCGCAGATCGAATCTCTTTTATTTCTAGTTATGAAGTATTCTAAGTTTACACTTTAACTTCATACCTTTTCCATTTTTTGTTCGACGCTTGCTCTGGCATGGTCATTCTGTCTTAAATTTTCTGCTTTTAACGAAATACGTTTGATTACTGGACATTATAGCCTACAGAAGTTTTCTTTTAGCTCAAGTTATATTCGTAGATTTGTTTTGACTAAGTGAGAGAGAGAGAGAGAGAGAGAGAGAGAGAGAGAGAGAGAGAGAGAGAGAGAGAGAGAGAGATTGTATTTCGTACGTGAAAAATAATTGGTTTTTAAAACTGTCATTATATTTTTTACGATTCGACTGGCAAAATATAGTGGAGAAAACTACAACGGTATACTGAAAAATAAGATAACTAAGAGATGCTTTACCCTCATAAAAGAGTGAAACGCTCATCGTCTGGGAACAACAACGTTTT
Source organism: Macrobrachium nipponense (assembly GCF_015104395.2). NCBI lineage: Eukaryota > Metazoa > Arthropoda > Malacostraca > Decapoda > Palaemonidae > Macrobrachium > Macrobrachium nipponense. Next base: position 82,139,569 of record NC_087209.1, read on the forward strand.
CATCTTTTAAAACCTTTCTTTTCTTTTGTTCCATCAAGTACTATTTCGTTAAAGAGTGGTTGTGAATACTTTCTCTTCATATTTGTTTTCATTTCAACGCTGGTTTCTCAGAGAGAGAGAGAGAGAGAGAGAGAGAGAGAGAGAGAGAGAGAGAGAGAGAGAGAGAATTGCTGTAAAAATCGTTGTGCTCCTCTTCTTGCAGGAGGTCTGAGGTTGAAGTTATGTGGAAGAAATAAATTTTCTCCTTCATTCAGAACCAGATACACAAACTGTATTGACCAGGTTACCTAACGCACAATTCCGCTCTCTAACCCACATATATTGGTTGTTTGTGTGTCTCTATAAAGAGAGAGAGAGAGAGAGACAGACAGACAGACAGAGAGAGACAGAGAGAGAGAGAGAGAGAGAGAGAGAGAGAGAGAGAGCGCTTACATGGACTTCAGTTATCTCAAGTTAGGTAACTTTATCAAATCAAATCTGATTCCATGTGTTTGTGGAACATTTTTTGTTTATAGAACTTGATTCTCATTGCATTCCATCTGATTACAGCCTATAGTAATAAGCAGGACATATTTCTTGCTTTTGATGTGCTCATATGATTACATTTCTTCGCAATCACCGTTAACACTGTTATCTGTAAAGTGCATTCCCTTTACTTGGTCCTAGATACTAAATCAGTTCTGCGTGTTCATGATTTCCTGAACAGATTTACTATTTCTTGCATGGTGAAGACAGGTCTCTAATCAGTTTAGCACCGGTTTCCCTTTATTCCTTCATTTAATTTGTTTTCTTCCCCTCCTACTGCACATCCTTTCAAGTTTACACTACACTCGATTTTAATGAGGTGATATTTTATTATATTGTATTATTGCTTAAGATATACATCTGTCCTTCTTAAAGGAATTCCATTTATTAAAGAATTCTTTTTCTTTAACTTCAGTTAACTTCTAGTAGGTGAGACGTGCAGAGGGTAAAGGGGATTCTTGATCTCCATAGATTCTTAGAGATGTTGGATTTGATCTTAAGGGCCTCCGTTGTATTTCATACAACATACAAATCATTATGTAAGACGCCGTTTGAAAAGATAAGGTAATGTCCAATCATACAGCGGTGTGGAAGTAACAAAATGCATTTCCGAAGTACACAAAGTCCTCAATTAATGATGCAACTAAAGCAATATCCTTTAATGAGTATACGTATATATATATATATATATATATATATATATATATATATATATATATATACATATACTATATATATATATATATATATATATATATATATATATATATATATATATATATATATATATATATATATATATATGACTGGTAAGGTGTTCTGTAACAACAGAATTCCATCTAATAAAAGGAGCCCATAAAAACACCAAAATGTAGAGAGAAAAGTACTATATTTCAGAGACTGCTGTCTCTCTCTTGCTTCAGGTATATGAATGAGAAAACAGTTTACAAAAAAGGTGGTATACCAAGAGATTCGTCCACAAGTAAGCCAATTTAGGTCACCCCCGCTGATAATCTTCCTTTATCTTCTTAAGCGTTGGTTGAATGAACACTGCGTCGACGATGTCTGATGTCCAATTCCCTTGAGATGCTTCATTACCTGCTTCTCTTTTATTAAGGCCGATTCCATCATTTGACTCTTGTACCGGCAGTTGCTGCTATAAATTACACGTGACATATTCCAGTTTATTCTATGGTTATGTTTCATTTATATATGATTGAAAATAGCCGCGTTCTGTTGTCCATACCTAACTGACCGTTTGTGTTGTATTAATCTCTGGGAAGTGATTTACCTGTAAATCCGATGTAAGATTGGTCACAGTCCTGGCATGGGATCTCATATACCCCCGAGTCTTTGGGCGATGTCTTTTGTTGGACGTTAATCAGGGATTTGGCTAAGGTATTTGGGTAGGTAAATGCAAAAGGGTTGGATTTCCCAAGGGTGTGAGTTACTCTCTTAATCGTCTCCAGAGACACACCCAACAATAAAATAAAAATTCCCCACCTGGAGACGATTAAGAGAGTAACTCACACCCTTGGGAAATCCAACCCTTTTGCATTTACCTACCCAAATACCTTAGCCAAATCTGATTAACGTCCAACAAAAGACATCGCCCAAAGACTCGGGGTATATGAGATCCCATGCCAGGACTGTGACCAATCTTACATCGGATTTACAGGTAAATCACTTCCCCAGAGATTAATACAACACAAACGGTCAGTTAGGTATGGACAACAGAACTCGGCTATTTTCAATCATATTAAATGAACATAACCATAGAATAAACTGGAATATGTCACGTGTAATTTATAGCAGCAACTGCCGGTACAAGAGTCAAATGATGGAATCGGCCTTAATAAAAGAGAAGCAGGTAATGAACATCTCAAAAGGGAATTGGACATCAGACATCGTCGACGCAGTGTTCATTCAACCAACGCTTAAGAAGATTAAAGGAAGATTATATCAGCGGGGGTGACCTAAATTGGCTTACTTGTGGACGAATCTCTTGGTATAAATACCACCTTTTCTGTAAACTTTTCTCATTCATATACCTGAAGAGAGAGACAGCAGTCTCTGAAATATAGTACTTTTCTCTCTACATTTTGGTGTTTTATGGGCTCCTTTTATTAGATATATATAATATATATATATATATATATATATATATATATATATATATATATATATATATATATATATATATATATATATATATATATATATATATACGTATACTCATTAAAGGATATTGCTTTAGTTGCATCATTAATTGAGGACTTTGTGAACTTCGGAAATGCATTTTGTTACTTCCACACCGATATATTGATTGGACATTACCTTATCTTTCAAACGGCTTCTTACGTAATGATTTTGTATGAAATACAACAGAAGCCCTTAAGATGAAATCCAATATCTTCTAAGAATCTATGGAGATCAAGAATCCCCTTTACCCTCTGCACGTCTCACCTACTAGAAGTTAACTGAAGTTAAAGATAAAGAATTCTTTAATAAATGGAATTCGTTTAAGAAGGACAGATGTATATCTTAAGCAATAATACAATGGAATAAAATATCACCTCATAAAAATCGAGTGTAGTGTAAACTTGAAAGGATGTGCAGTAGGAGGGGAAGAAAACAAATTAAATGAAGGAATAAAGGGAAACCGGTGCTAAACTGATTAGAGACCTGTCTTCACCATGCAAGAAATAGTAAATCTGTTCAGGAAATCATGAACACGCAGAACTGATTTAGTATCTAGGACCAAGTAAAGGGAATGCACTTTACAGATAACAGTGTTAACGGTGATTGCGAAGAAATGTAATCATATGAGCACATCAAAAGCAAGAAATTTGATCTTAAGGGCCTCCGTTGTATTTCATACAACATACAAAATCATTATGTAAGACGCCGTTTGAAAGATAAGGTAATGTCCAATCAATACAGCGGTGTGGAAGTAACAAAATGCATTTCCGAAGTACACAAAGTCCTCAATTAATGATGCAACTAAAGCAATATCCTTTAATGAGTATACGTATATATATATATATATATATATATATATATATATATATATATATATATATATATATATATATATATATATATCTATATATATATATCTATATATATATATCTATATATATAATCTATATATATATATATATATATATATATATATATATATATATCTATATATATATATATATATATATATATATATATATATATAGTATATATATATATATATATATATATATATATATATATATATATATATATATATATATATATATATATCTATATATATATATATATATATATATATATCTATATATATATCTATATATATAAGATATATATATATATAGATATATATATATATATATATATATATATATATATATATATATATATATATATATATATATATGTAAAGAGGGGTCCAGTCAGACGACAGTCAGTTACACGTGTTTTATTGATGCTGTCATGAACACATCATCCATATGCAATTAAAAATTTGCAATTAAAATAAGGTTTTAAAATATAAATTAATAATAATTACAATAAAATCAGAACATTAAAAAACGGGAATGGGAAGAAAGCTACTAAAAACGGTAAGATCTGCCAGAGAGAGGGGAGATGATGAGGTGTTGGAGTTTTTAAACTGGGGGATAGGTGATTAGAAATTCTGGACCCAGTTCTATAACTCAGTCCCAAATGGCTATAATATCGGACTTGCAACAGTCTCCGCGAAGAACCAATATAAATACCAAGTCATCTTAGGCACAAATTTATGTATACTATTGGACTTCATAAAATCCTGCAACTTGTCCTTGTAATTAAAAACCTTCCAATGGGGGGATTAATGGGAATGAGGTTAAGTTTCAAAAATCCATATTCCTTTTCAATAATATTTTTAACTTTTGAGCGCAAACTGTCTGAGTGAGTAAACGGAATAGATGCGTAGCTACATTATCTGCTTGGGTACATTAAAATTAGGAGAGGGTGTCGACAGAAACTTCGTTAACAATCCCCCAACAACCTTAAGCAGGTGTGGAGGGAGATGTTGTGGACTGCGTTTGTAATTAACTGGAGGTTATATATTTATTTACGGCTTAGGGCCGAGATCAGATTTCAAGGGAAAATGTAAGGAAAACTCTGATGATCAAATTTACAGGGAATGTATTTACAAATTAATTACTAGACATACTAGGACTCTCAAGGTCCAACTTATTACTGAAGGAACAGTTGTTTGTAGCACTGAAGTCACGTGGTCGGATACCGACACATGTTGGGGACTTGAAGCGCGAATATGGGTGTATGCCTGAGCATAGGATAAGGAAGATCCACCTCACACAGCAGGGATGGTGACAGGATACCTGAAACAAGATATTTCTCTATCACACGCGTGCTACGCACAAAGAACTGATGAAATGCGGTGATCCGCCACAGTCTTCCGACTTGCTTAACATAAATCTTACTTTCTCAGAATTCCCTCAAAGGGCAAGAAATGACTGAATTATTTCACAGAACGTTATTGTGTTGAATGGGATGGTGTGAAAGATAGACACCGACTTACGTTATCTCCCTTAGTAAATTCTCTTAGCAAATGCTAATACTGGGAGGTCATTCAAGCAATGCGCATTAGTTAATCACATTCAGGGGAACCACAGCGCTTAAAGTAGATTAGCTTTTATAGAACAAGGGAGCACGGCTGTGGGGGGATGGCAACGATAGCTATGGTCTGAAAAAGCTGACTTCAGTCCCGTTATCTAGATTGCAACGATCACTTACTGATCATCTAACAATTCTGTTTAGTTCATCAGTTCAGACTGACTAATTATTGGTTGCTTTAATTCAAACTTTTGTTTCATTATAAGTTATAGGTGTTTGCACTTAACGTTAAAGAATCTTGAAAATTTTCCTCTCAGAAGAATCATTACTATTTTCTTAAGTGATACTAATAGCATTAACATCAACAGTCAATAGTAAGGAATCTCATGAAAGCTCTCATTCATCATTCGAATCGTCATCATTTATCATTTATTTTAAGCTCAGATTTTCTTTCTTGTCTTACTAATTCTATCTGAGATCGGACACACTCACACACAGATTTATATATATATATATATATATATATATATATATATATATATATATATATATATATAAACTTTTATATATGTGTGTGTGTATATATATATATATATATATATTTATATATATATATATATATATATATATATATATATATATCAAACTTTTATATATGTATATATATATATATATATATATATATATATATATATATTAGATATATATATATATATATATATATATATATATATATATATATTTATATATAAAAGTTTGAATTAAAAGGAACCCATGATCAGTCAGTCTGAACAGTCGAACTAAACAGTAAGTGAGCGTTGGGATTTAGAAAACGGGACTGAAGTCAGCTTTTTAAGACCATTGCCAATTCCACCGAAGAAATACGAATATTGCTTTGCTATTTTCTGTTCAGAATAA
>NC_087209.1:82153125-82164429 GCF_015104395.2 Macrobrachium nipponense
ATAAAATACAAACTAATGATGATTGGAGGGTGGATGATTAACATAACCAATTTGCAGCCCTTTAGCCTCAGTAGTTTTTAAGACCTGAGGGGGCGGCCGGACAGAAGAATGGCCATCTCAATAGTTTCTTTTACAGGAAACTGAAAATATTTTCAAATTAAAATCATATATGAATATCCCATCAAAGTTATGAGATTACTATGGCTTAATAAAGACTTTACATTATTATTATTCAAATCCATCTTGACTTGCATAAGGCACGAATTGCCGGGGTCGGAATATGCGAGAGGATTGGTGCCTGGGGTTTGGAATCAGAGTCTGGAAGAAGGAGAGACAGAGTCTGAGAACTTATTCAGGAAAGAACAACTCACTGATGGAATATGCTTTCATGTCGGGCTTCCAGTTCGGTTTTCGTTTGATGAAATCTAACCCATCTCTCGCTGATGCTGTATGAGTTCAACATTTCTTCGCAGCTTTGTGAATGAGTCGTCTCCATCGATTTCTGTCCCGTGCATCGGTCTCGTTAATACCTTTCCATATCATATCTTCCCCTTCACAATCACGCCATCTCTTTCTTGGTCTTCCCTTCTTCCTTCTATGAGTTCAACATAATATTCATAATTGCCGTTTTAGTTTATTCATTGCATGAGTTAAATGACAATGGGATATTTTCCTTCAAAACTTCCTTGATAATCAAAGTCATTTGCGTTCGTATCTTAAAGTTAACGTCTTTGTCACGCCGCAAAAAAAGAAATAAATAAATAAATAAACAGGGATCAGAGATGACAAACTTGCTTAAGCATCTAATCCCAAAAAACACCAGTAACTCAGTAGAACATAAAAATCTCATTTGCAAAGGTAAGACATGCGGTAACATTCAGAGGAAGCATGCATAATAACAAAAGCAATCAAAAGTTCTCCCAGTTTCTTTTCTTAGAATTTCTGATTGACACAGAGTAAGAGCAATATGTCATTGCGAAGCTGCTGAACTCCAGTGATAACGCTGCAACTTGTGCATCATAAGCTGCTTTCTCAGTTACGATATGTTGAAGCAGGGTTCGCAAGAGGAAAGGGTTCTCAGTTTTGTTCTTTCATCTCGAAGTTAGATGAGTTATAGTCATTTGCCTATCTCTTATATATAAAGGTGTGTAGGTTTCCATTATTACTGTTTTTCTGTTTATATTTATTGACTGTAAATAACAATTGATTACGTTTTTTAGGTGCATTTATGCACCCATAACGACAAATTCACACGGAACTTTTTTGTATACACTGATATGAAGCCTATGCCTTTTGGGTAGATATAGAGAAATGGGAATTAGCTAATGAGCAATCAAAAACGGTATTTAAGTTGTCCCGAGTCTGTTTAACACATTTTTGTGGAATTCAGTTTCTGGATACACACAGACACAATTCTATATATGTATATATCTACATATATATGAATTTTAATCACATCACCGTGACTGATATACGTACATGCATTAAGTTGCAAATGTCCTTTAATATCCAATTCGCTCTACCTCGGAATATATGTTAACCGAAGGGGAATTTTGAAGTTGATAATAATTTCGTCTTCTCGTGGATTCGAACCAGCACACACAGGACAAAATAAGGACTTCAGGGACGTCTTCTTACCGACTATGATATATATATATATATATATATATATATATATATATATATATATATATATATATATATATATATATATATATATATATATATATATACATCGAGCTACAATGTCCTTTAATATCTAATTCGCTCTACCTCGGAATTAATATATTTTCTTATATGCTTAACCGAAGGGGAATTTTTTTCTCGATAATAGATTTACCTGTACTACCTGGGCGCGAACGCAGGAGACATTCAAATCCAGGAACGTCAGTGAAGCTCCACCACCCCACCACCTCTCGCGGTGGTGGGGTGGAAGTGCTTCACTGACGTGCCTGGATTTGAATGTCTCCTGCGTTCGCGCCCAGGTAGTACAGGTAAATCTATTATCGAGAAAAAAAATTCCCTTCTTCGGTTAAGCATATATGAAAATATATTAATTCCGAGGTAGAGAAGCGAATTAGATATTAAAGGACATTGTAGCTCGATGTATGTATATGAATCACGGTAAGTGATATGACTTATATATATATAGATATATATATATATATATATATATATATATATATATATATATCTATATATATAATATATATATATATATATATATATATTATATAGTGTGTGTGTGTGTGTATGTATATATATATATATCATGACATTTCTAAGCTGATGTTCTCGTATTCAGTGGTAAACACTTTAGCTTATATTTATATGGCCTTGGCTAACACTCAGTAGGAAGCATAAGAAAAATAATATTCCACTAAAATAAAATATCCATCTGTGCAAAACACTGGTCGGGTGAACGAAACTCAACAGTCACTTAAAATTACTCATTATCTAAAGTTAACACAATACAAAAATTAACATAACAAAGAACTTCACTTTAAACATTTGGCAAATAACTCAATAATAGAACATTAACAAGGGTAGAAGTACCCAAGTAAACAAAACTAAGAATATCTAAGAGGGGTAATGGGAATAGAGAATTAGAACAGGACAATAGTGGAGGGAAAACTTGACAATACACACACACACACACATATACATACACACACACACACATCATATATAATATATATATATATATATATATATATATATATATATATATATATATATATATATATATATATATATATATATATATATATACCTGAATCACGAAAGTTTGGAACGTGATAAATCCATAAATAAATGTCTAAGCCAAGAAGGAAAGATAAACAACGGAGTGTATGCAAGATCTTTCGACTCAACGTCCTTTACTTAGCAGACAAACTTACTTACATGAGAAATTGAGGGTACAGGAAAGGTCGTATAAGTGACAGATTGGGATTATAAGGAGATTAGTACCTAGAATCCGACACACCTGGAGAATGAGTAACCTTTCCAAACAAGTATAAACATGGGTACAATTTAAGAACAAGAAGATTAAGTCCAACTGCTCAGACACAGGGATAAGACAATTAAAGGTCAACCTTGTTTTTTCCTATAATAACACACGAAAAGGAATGTTAATAAAAAATGGCCCCAGGGAAAGCAACAACATAATATATAAAATTCCATGTGTGGACTGCCCACCCTTTTATCTCGGACAGTTGAGCAAGGGCTTAGAAGTAAGATTAAGAATTCTTCACTTTTTATTTCATTTTTTATTATCTTAGACTATTTAAGTTTTAAGATATATATATATATATATATATATATATATATATATATATATATATATATATACACACACATGTATATATATGTATGTGTGTGTATAAAAGCCAGCGTAGCACTATCTTTTTATTTTCAATTTTTCGAGACTGAGAGACTGAGTCTCATCTTCAGGGATGTAAGATATATAAAATATACAAATTAAAGCAAGACTCAGTGTAATATCAGTTATAAAGGTGAGAAATCATAAAACTTAAATAGTCTAAAAAAATAAAAAATGAAATAAAAAGTGAAGAATTCTTAAATCAGTACCAATCTCTGCTGGAGTTATATACTAAGTGACGTTCTCTCGTTGGGAAAGGACGACGTCAACTGCTCGTATGCTTTAAACAAACCTGTGGAAGAGGTCTGACCATTTAATGGAGGCACAAGGCGTTTAATTGTCAACGATTCCAAAACAGAAAGAATAATCATTGGGTACTTGGGCAACAATGTGGAAATCCTTTTATGAAAATGGGGTCTTACAGTTATTGCAATGGTCTCGTGTGTTTGAGAAGTCTTTGGTTTTCAAAGTACGTCCCATACGGTGACTGACTTCGAGATGAGAATCGATTCTGACTTTGAGCAATCTTTTGGAGGCTCCCACGTGTTTCCCGATTTTACATTTCGGGGAAGTAAAGCAATAAAGAACCAAAGATCGCATCAAAGCCGGAAGTTTATCTTTGTGGGAGAACAAGAACCAGAGTTTTAAGCGCCTCAGCGGTGTGGTTGGTATGGTATTAGCGTCCCACCTCGGTGGTCGCGGGTTCGATTCTTGGCCATTCCATTGAGAAGTGAGAGATGTGTATTTCTGGTGATAGAAGTTCACTCTCGACGTGGTTCGGAAGTCACTTAAAGCCGTTGGTCCCGTTGCTGAATAACCACTGGTTCCATGCAGCGTAAAACAAACAAACAAACAATCCCAGAGTTTTAGGATATTTAGCTATTAACTTGAGATTTACAGCCGGAAAAGTATTCTGAATTAGTTTTTGTACTTGTAACTTGAATGTGTTGGAATTAATGAAACGAATAGAGGCATACATAAATGATTCAGATATATTTGATATAGGTTGACGTGGATGAAATTTGTTTTTTAAGAAGTTATACACATAATATTTAAAGAGTAAGGCTGGAGGATACGAACTGTTTAAAAAAAAAAAAAAAACTGGAGTAAAAATTGAATTTCGCTGTGGAAGTTATGCCAGCTGGAAGATATTGTACAAACACGGTGTAATAGCCTGGAAATACTATTTAATTTAAATGTTGGGGAACAACTGCTATAGAAGTTAGTACCTTGACCTGTGAGTGTCGTTTTTCTTAAGACGCTCGTATTAAAACCATGTTCTGTCCCAGTGATCAAAACATCTAAAAAGCAAGTTGGTTATTACGCTCATGCTCAATTGAGAAATGTATATGTGGGTGTAGACCATTGATATATTCCCAGAAAGCTTCGGCTGCTTCTCGGGATCTAAATAGAAAAACAATGTCTTCCGCAAATCGCTTATGAAAGAGAGGACGAAATGATAAGGGACACCCTTCCAGCATCTGTTCCTCGAAAGAGCACATAAAAGCCCCATCGAAACATCATCAACTTGTTTAAATACACTGCAATTTCTAGAAGTGTCTGAAATTTATCTTTCTTAAAACCACGATATAAAATATTTTCATCATAAATCACATCTAAGATGATGTCAACCGTCGCCTGCAACGATATGTTCGTAAAAAGAGATGTGCCATCCAGACTCACCAAATATAAGTCAACATCCTGTGGTAGAATATCAGGTACAAGATTAGCAAAATTTAGTAAAACGGATTCATTATTTGCAAATGGCAATAGTATTGGTACCAAGTATTTTGCTTTCTGGTAATTAGGGTTATTGTATGCCGCCAAAATTCGTTGTAGAAGAGCACCGTCTTTATGAAATTTTGGAAGTCCAAATAATACACCATATGCTGAACCTGAACAGTATAATTCTTGGCAAGTGCTTTCCGTTTTAATGTTTTGATCTTTGAGACTTGTGAGTAATCTATTGATTTTATCCTCCACCTTAAATATATATAGGCTGATATGCTGGAACGCTTATTTCAAAAGGCTTAGTGGTATCTATAAGAATATCATTCATTTTCTGTACATAGTAATTTTTATTTAGTATCACCGTGCCTCTTCCTTTATCTTTTTGGACGACTTCGGTCGTTACGATTCCCAGGTGACTTATCCGGTTTACAGAGACTTGCAAAGCATTGCTCACAAAACTTTCTCTAAATTATCAAATACTGGTTTCCTCTCTTTCGTAAAGATGATTATATGGTATTAAAAACCTTAGCCAATAACCCAGACATTGTCATAACCAGACCGGATAAATGAATGATATTCTCTAAGATACCACTAAGTTTGTTGAAATAGGTGTTCCAACATATCAGCCTATATATATTTAAGGTGGAGGATAAAATCAATAGATTACTCAAAAGTCTCAGAGATCGAAACATATGGTGTACACTCTGGCAGGGTGAAGACTGACACACGTCATCAGTGTCCCACAGAAGAAAATAAATAATTCATATGCCCTTACCAAGTGTATAATACCGAGCAAACCTTGTAAAGATTTTGAAGGACAAGCACGGCAGCAGTGGCGAGGGCGGAGTCTCAATATGACATCCACAGGTAGAGCAGGTAAAAGTAGAGGAGAATTTCCGGGAGGCACAGGAGTATAACCATCTTTCCAGTTCGAGGAAGAGGCAATTTGTATTAAGGGAAGGGTCGAGGCAAATCACAAGGGCGCTCTGCACACACTCCTCCGGGGCCGTGATCTCACTCTCCCAAAATACGGCCATCGTCAGCCGTATGTAAAAGCTGTCCTTTTCGTAAGAAAGAGCCGAGCACAGTCACTTCTGCTCTTCCAAAGGTTCCCACAATGTACGTTGGAATGGGATAACGATCGAGCCATCAAAAAAAAAAAATAAATAAATAAAGGAGCGAGTACCGCTTAAAAAACGGAACAACCAGTGGTGGAAAAAAGAACTGATTCAGCTTCTCGTGACTGAGCGAAACAAACAAATAATTTGCATGTAATTATTACAGTTCCCCACCACAAGAAAAAAAAAAAATTTTGAATATTTTTCTTTTTAGAAATTTTACTCTACTCAGGAGAATAGTTAAATCCAGATTTGACTTTAAATCTTTTTTAAACAATCAAAAGAAGAAGAGCTTTAGTTTAAAATTCACATAAACTTCATCCTAAACAAGTATGAAAATCCTGGAGAGGAAAAGTTTGATAAAACATTAACCCAAACAATTTGAAATGTACTACTAACCTATTCGTAGCCTAAATTTTATGCTACGACACACAGATTACTTAAATCATCTAACTCACAATGAAAACCATATTGTGATTTATATATTATAAATGGTACAAACTTGCTATTTCTTTTTTTCACAATCAAAATCCTTACCCTGAATTGTTATTTAGATTGGCGTAAAAACAAACTGTACTTCATAACCCTCATTCAGAGAACACTCAAGAAATTCTCCTTATTCTACAGTATGCAAACCTTACTAAAGGAAATTTCCCTAAAAAAGTCTTTAAATGCAAAGGAATATTTAATCACGATTGTTGTTGACCAACAGCCGAATAAATAAACAACCGACGACCGATATTTAAACACCATTACACGAAATAACCAAACAAGGCTTTTCAAGTAAATGCAAAACACAAAATATAATGTCTCTCTTCCACATAATACGCATTTCCACATTACAATCCGGGAAAGGGGAAGGGTTTCATTAACTTTCCTTAATATAAACAAAGTCTGTGTTGACCACCCTCTCTCTTAACTAAAACCACCGGAGAGTCCTTTAAGGGAACTGTTTTGTAGGTTGTGCCTCTCCCATATCAACATCGGTTCTAACACATTTTCGTTCCCTTAGTGTCCTGAAACAAATCTTCATATATATATAGATATATATATATCCTATATATATTATATATAATATATCTATATATATATATATCTATATATATACATATATATATATATATATATATATATATATATATATATATATATATATATATATATATATATATATATATATATATATATATATATATTATATATACATACTATATATATATACATTATATATATTATATATATATATATATATATATATATAATATAGTATATATATATATATATATATATACATATATATATACATATATATATATATATATATATATATATATATATATATATATATATATAGATGGATAGATAGATATATTGAAAGGGAAAACAATGCAGTTGTCAAAGTTGAAGTAGCAAATGATAAACCATATCCGAAGCATGCACAGCTCTTCACAGGCATTTTTTAGAAGAAAAACTTCAATTACCACCGTTCCTCCTTGCTAATTTCTTCAATTTTCTTCATAGTAAATAAATGTTTGGAATGGCAATGAGTAATTTACATTACCAGTTCTCTCAAAATATATATTTATTAAATGTTTTTTTATTTAGTAAAAAACCATTTATTACTAAGATTATTTCAATATCTGCACATGATATCGGTATGTAGGAGATATTTTATCGACCCTACCTAAACATATAGATGTAAATAATTTTTTTTGGAAACATTGAATGAACATGTCACTTGTATCATCTCCCAGTAGGAAATAGAAACAGGTGGTAGCTTGTCATTTCTAGATATTGTTATCAGACCTGAACATTTTTAGCCTATAAATAAATAAATAAATATATATATATATATATATATATATATATATATATATATATATATATATATATATATATATATATATATATATATATGCATCGAGCTACAAATGTCCTTTAATATCCAAGTAGCTCTACCTTGGGATTAATATATTTTCATATATGTTAACCGAAGGGGAATATTTTAGCTAATAATAATTTCGTCCTCTCGTGGGTTCGAACCAGCGGACAGAAGAGAAATCAGGACCTCAGCGATGTTATCGAGTAGGCCAGTCGGTAATGTCAAAAAGACTATCATCTTATTCATATCAAGTATTATTTGAAGAGCGGAATACGCTTTGATTTATCTCATATATCGAACGTGAAAGTAGCACACATATGGAACTTCATTGGGAACATTTTCAAAACCGAGCAGCACCACCCTCACACATTGAGTACAATATACATTATGATACACCATTATACAGATAATTTATAGAGACAACGTTATATCTTAACAGTGCCCCATTCAAAAGTTGAAAAGCAAAATTCGAATTTTTTTTTTTTTCATGATTTTAATATCAACTTTTGTCGAAACATAGGTGCTATACTGATACCACAAAGTATAACTCATTATATATCATTAGAAAGTTAATTTAGCATACTTTAATTTCTTATGTGCTAATGTTTTTGATGCAATGCATGGTTCAGGAGTATAAGGCGAAAATGTAAAGAAATAGCGATTTCGGGGGATTTGTGCCCCCTAAAAATTTTGCTTGGCTCCTCAGACGTTATGTTATTTTTTTTTTTTTACATTTTTTGTACTACTAGGGACCTATCAGAACACATTGGTGTAGGAATTATATGTTTAAAAAATTTTTCCCGGTTCGTCCCTTAGATTTCATTTCTAAATATGTCAGAGCTTGCATCATCCAGCTTATATTTTGGGAACTTGGGACAGTAAAACAGAAAACATTTTATAACAAAAGCGACAGAAGGATAAAATTACCTAACTATACCCTTTTTTTTTCCTTATTTCTCTGGATTTAAAGAATGACATTCACTCAACTTGCGGTAGACAAGTAAAGAATTAACTGTCAGAATAAATCAGATTAGACATTCAGATAGAGTTAACGAAAATAATCATGGTTTTTTTTTATCTAAATTATAAATTGCACGGCAATGATTGGTTTCATAATAGTAAACTACAAAATGTGACAGTTTTGGGACCAGAAACCTGCTTGAATCTTCATTAATATAATTGTCAACGGTTAATTATATTTACCGAAACCCATGTCTGCACAAGATGTTCAAAGGAGGTTGTAAAGAGAAGTTAGAATCTCAGTAATCTTGTTAATAATGTACTTACCTCTCCTTGCTGTATCTAATACCGAAGTTAATCCTAGTCAGCAGTTCCTCACCAAAAGGTTTAAACCAAATAACCTTTGTGTGCTGTGAAATAGTTGTACTTTCATTTAATCTTAGCTGTTGTTTGTAAAACCAAGGCTTAGTAGTCTCTCGTTCCAATGTATTTAGTCGAACTGAAAATGCCTAAGATTGTAAGCGAAACGTAGGTAGATGAAGGAATGAGTTCTAATTTATGTAAGAAGTGGCCCCCTGAAACCATTAAACTTTTTCCTTATTTAATAGAATAAAATAAAACATACAAACATTCGAGTTGTTCAAGTCGCGAATAAATGCTCTAACACAAAAGTAGCTTAACTAAAAACATACTGACCAATTGTAACTTTTCCCTCTTGTAAACTTAAAAACAAATGAAACAACCAAATGGCGCCCATATGGCAAATGCATTCTCGGCATCTATTTGCGAAATCACTTTGCTGATGACTCGTGAAAACTGTGTCACGGGACATTTCACGAAATATGACTTGGAGCAAAAACTCATTAACTGAAGAATGACGGTGAATGATTGCCAATATGCAACCAGTTACGAACTTTCTGTTATTGAAAGGAGCGACTAAACTACGTTATTACATGTGTAGGGTTATTGGATACTAACAATTCACCCAACCACCGATAATGAAATGTCCTTGTCCAGTATGGTCATTTGTCTTCCTCGTGAATGACTTTCTTCCCATTCTCCTCTTCCACATGGAGGAAACAGCGATGATAAATAGCGCGGGCGTCTAGATGATTTCACGTGAGCGGGAAATTGTATTCGACTTAACTGTAATCGATCACACACGAAATGATGCATCTGATATTATGCACAGAAGGCTAAGGCTGCCTCATTTGCCCTACAGAAGACTTTATTGACCAAGGAATGTCCTCTGATAATCATGTTTTCGAAGTTTGACTCTGACAACCCACAGGTTTTACAGTGACAACCGACACAAATGGTTCCACTTCATTGACAAGAACGAAAGCAAAAATATATAATCTGTTTCACAAGAGCACCAGTGAAAGACATGTACAACAAGGCGTGATTCGACCTCCAGCTTACTCAGAACACGTGAGATTTTCCTTTGACGCATAAGTTGTAAACATTATATTCCTAACTTAACATGGAGTGGACTTCGTGATTAATATTCATAATTAGTACTACTCTTACGAACAGGAAGGATCAAATACAAAGGACACAAATTAACGACGTTCATGAACAGAAATATAGCCTCTAATTCAGTACATCAAAAAAATTAAAACGTGCTAAAATCTTCGGCCAAATAGCCCATTGTTTTACCAACGAAAAAAATATACGCTATATTTTATTAAGAAATAATTTTTGTGTACAGTTTAACATACACATTGCATATTTTTTACAATTTCATTCTATTAAATAAATCATAAATATCCTATTCTAAAATTCCTGTATCTGTAACAATGCGAAACACCCCTTTCAGACCTTTTTAGGCTTTCACACCTACCCCACACCCCCACAACAACAACAACAACAACAACGAAGAAGCTTGTAGGCTTACTCCCCAAGCAAGCGAAGATCTATTCAACAGTAAGGAACACCCATTTGGCAAAGGTCTACCTCCCATGATTCGTTTCAAATACTCTCTTTCTTTCAACATCACCAGAAATTGAGGAGCAAATCATGAACGTACACTGACAGTCTAATGAGTTTGGGTATTTCACTTATTGATTAGACGAACATATAAAGTTCTGTCAGCATATTTAAGTCATCCTCTACTGATATTAAGTAATATCTCCATCACTCCAGGGATGAAATCCTGAAGGAAAGCCTTAACCAGGTGAATGGTATTGCAATAGAAAGTACTAGAGATAAAACCACAATAAAGCCACTGA
>NC_087209.1:82164929-82177429 GCF_015104395.2 Macrobrachium nipponense
TATGAAACTCTCAGCTACGCCCATGAACTCAACTGTGGCCAATGAAACTTTCAGCCACGGTCCGCGATGGTCCCTGCCCTGTTTGTTGGCACCTATAGCGGTGGTGTATGAAACTCTTGACGTGCTGCAGTATGAAACGCTCAGTTACGATCAGGGAACGCTGAGTTGCTCCCAGATGTGGTCGAGGGATGGTGCGTCAGCGACAACTCCGGAACTGAAGAAACTAGAGACCTGTAATTTGATATGTTAGATGATTGTTAGGTGGATGATCAACATACCAATTTGCAGTCCTCTAGCCCCAGCAGTATTTAAGATCCGAGGACGGACAGAGAAAGTGCGAACAGACAGACAAACAGCCATCTCATTAGTTTTCGTTTAGAGAAAACTAAAAGCTGTAGCATGCAAAAAAGGAATGTAAATGGTATTAAGCAATTGGGATCCAAGGTTCAGCTTATGGGATTTTTTTAATTCCTAAACCGAGCCCAGCATGGTCGTCTTGTATTACTCAAGATGAAAACAATTGTAAAGCTCCGTCCACACGATCGAGCATTGCTCGACGAACTATGTTCGATGGGGGGTCAGAAGCGGGGAAAGTCAGAGCTTTTCCCGCTGTATCTGCGCTTTTCACGTTACATCGAGCAAAGTTTGACGAGCAAAGCTCGGCCGTGTGGACGCGGCCGAAAATTAAGGTTATAAAGATGAACACAAATTAGGAAGATGATTAAATGAAGAATGGAACTATTCTATTCCTATACGTAATTGGGAGTAAAAGTAAAAGATGAAAGTGGGACGAGAAAAGACATAAGTCACAGAATGGGTGACACAAGAATGCAATCTAAATGCTTTTGGGAATGACGATTAAAATGAAGTATGACGTAGAACAGAGGCGTCGTAAACTATGTGCAACTGGCAAATGATTGCAAGGATTGCATTCATACCTCAAACTTTCCTTATCAAGTGCAGGTTATCTGGAATAACTCCAGCAGGTTTATGAATAATGAAATATAAATCCCACAACCACCACAAAGTATACAGTATTTGAAAAGTATCATTATGTAAACCGAGTTGTAAAGTCATAAATATAGCAGAACTGAGACTCTCAAAATAACAACTTAGATGTACGCCTGAAGTAAACAAAACTCTGCCATCAAGGACAAAAAGTTACCAGAACGAAAATGTAAACATAAAAAGTGATACCCTCTAGCGACACAAGTCCGTAGCTACACCTAAACATCAGTGTGTGTCACAAACCCGAGGATTCAAAAAATAAATAAATAAAAGGGAAGAATGAATGGAAAAAGGGAGGAATCGTTTGGACCTGAAACTCAAGCAAAAGTTATTAGTTCTTAGCGCTCTGACAGCAAAATTTTCAATAACAGGGGGGAAATGTTCACTATGTGTAAGTTCCCTGGTTACAAATCACCTACTACAGATATTTCCACCACCACTGAAGCTGTCCAGTACCTTGCAAAGGATTTTCAGGGTCTTACGGAATATTATAGAATTATTCATATATTTTTAATCCCTGAAAGAGTTTTTTAATTCATATTATCTAACGTTAAGTGATCCGATCCTTTGGATGAAGCATTTTACAGTTTCTTTAAAGAAAAGGAATCTTTTTACCAGATAGTGACCCCAAAGGTCTTTCGGAGGTCGTGATCTGGAACTAACATTTCTTGGGGGTCATTATCTTGATTACATTCACAGTCATTTGTTTATGTTTTTACGGAAATCCCCGACGGCCTTGTACTAAGCACTACAAAGATGGATAAATGTTAAAACCCTTAAGGGTCACTATCTAGGAAAGATCCAAGAAAAGTAATTTACAAGTAAATCAAGGTTTAATGTAAATAATAAACTAAATTAGGCTGACTCTTGTTTCTTGTCATACTGGTGTTTAGTCAGTGAGAGTGACGCTGCTCTGGTATTTGTGACGCTCCATAGTTACCCAGTCAGTTTATTAGTTTCTGTTTTGACTGCTCTTGTTCTTTCCCCGTAGGAGGGTAGTGCCGTCAGTGCACCTCATGCGGTGCACTGCAGGCATTACTTAAAGTTCTTTGCAAAGTGCCTTCGGCACCCTGCTGCAATGCCTTTTCGTTCCTCTTACTGTACCTTCTTTTATATTATCTTTCTTCCATCTTCGATCTTACTTTCCACCCTCTCCTGAGAACTGATTCATAGTTCAACTGCGAGGTTTTCTTTCTGTGACACCTTTCAAACTTTTAGTTTACAACTGAATGACATCATAGACCCCAGTGCTTGGCCTTTGGCCTAAATGCTACACTCAATTCCATTCACTCTTGTTCTTTGGTTACCAGGTTCAGAGAGAGATAGCAGTAGACATCCCTAAACTCTTGGGCTGAGTCTAGGGCCTATCTTGTGCGTGTGTGTGTGCGTGTTTTTTTTTATGAAAGAAAATATTTATCCACAGTTAAGGTTTCCGCGATTTGTATTGTACGAAAACAAATAAAAAACAGTTGTTTACGAGAAAATCTATGTAATTTGCACAAACGTGGCTTTCTAATGTAACTGTCTCCCGTGAAAGTTGATTATACTTATGCTCTTGCCTCATTCTGCCGACTCTTGCATAGTAGTTCCGACGACTCTCTTTATAACAGACTTTTCTGTCTATACAGAGTTCTTTTTCCTTCCATGAACGCCCGGAAGCTACTTAATTAACCGACAGTAGTGTACACTCATACTCTTCGTAGGAGTTTTTATTTCCCTTTCAAATCTTTCGTCCAATATCCAATTACACAATTCTGCCGAATGTAAGTCATACTTTCTACACATGACTTGATGAAAAGGAATTTCGGTGAAATTTATACTGTCAATTTCTAGTTTGTCTTAATGGTTATAAATCCAGTAATCTGGAATGTGAAACATTATTCGAAATGATCTGATTCTTTATTCGATGTATAATTTGTTTTCCAGATTATTTAAAACCTTTCCTTCGGAAAGTCGTTCTGAGAAAGAGTTTTCGAAACATCTCGTAACATGACTAAGGCCATTTGTTACATGTCACAATCCGTCTTTCAATTCTCTTTCTTTGGATTATATTTTAGTATCTTTACTAAGTAAGAAATGTGCTGAAGTTTTTTCGATGCAATTCAGTTTTCTGTACAGCGGATAATGTTGTATGAAACTCTCGGCCAAAGCCCATGAAACGCTCAGTAGCGTTCCATGAAACTTTAAGCTACGGCCAGGTGGTGACCTGTGTTTTTGGCACGTTTAGCGGTGCCAGGAGCACGATCATGGCTAACCTTAACCTTAAATATAATAATAAAAAAAATAAAAAAAACCACTGATGCTAGAGGGCTGCAATTTGGTATGTTTGGTGATTGGAGGGTGGATGGTCAGCATTCCAATTTGCACCCCTCTAGCGTCAGAAGCTTTTAAGATCTGAAGGCGGACGGAGAAGTGCGGACGGACAGATAAAGCCATCTCAATAGTTTTCTTATACAGGACGCTAAAAGGCGCTCGATAATTCTGCGGGTGCAACCTAAGCAAGAATCTTGGTAGAGACGTATAAATGAAAGCTTACAAAACATTTGTTAGAAGAAAGAAATAAAAGAATTACATTTTTGAGGAAATCAGAAAAATGATGACAGGATAATGAATGTATAGTTCATTTATATGGGGTGCAGGGTTTCTGGCATTACTTGTTAATTGTATATGAATAACCAAGATAGTAAAATGCATCTGAAAAGGGGTTTATGAATGACTATTTTGTAATGGATTTGGTGTAATACTCACTCTGGTTGTTTTGGTCTATTGTCACCAGTGTCGTTTCTTTACATGCATACTTTATTCGCTTTATTCGTTGAAGGCATGGCAGCTGATTTAGCGGGAGTAAATTCTTTTAGAAAATTGACAAGGAAGAGGGTGAACTTTTTTGGTGTTGAAGAAAACGAGTTTAATGCGTCAGAAAAAAAGGGCCTCATTAGTTCCTGCCTGTGTGGATGTTTTCGTTGTGGGAGAATGTTCCTGCTTGCCCTCATTACGATTTTGTGAGGCAAGAGGAGGAAAAACTCGTACCCCTGAATGCAGTTTTGCAAGCACAGAAATCTTCCTACTTTTTCTCATTAAACCATCTTTTTCAACTCTCTCTCTAATTCTCAGTGGCATAATGAGGAACGTTTATGCCTTTTTTACGTTATGTATGTATGTATGTATGTATGTATGTATGTATATGTAGTAATATTGTCACGTGCTCCGTGACATTTCTTCCTATTCGCAAACATCTTTCTGCAAATGTCGCTTAATATCAAAATCACTCAACTTTGGAATAAACACCGAAGTGGAATGAATTAGTGATAAGCAGTCCGTCACCTGATGGACTCGATTGGCTGGAGAACGACAACTTTTCAGTGATACAACCACTGGGCTATCAAGAGAGGTATAAGTAAGTACATACTAGGAATTAAGCAAATTACTTATGAACATACAAGCACTTAGAAAGGCTGTTGGCTCTTGGAAGGAGCTTTTTTGAAAGGGAGTGGGTGTGTCTGTCTATTTCATTACGGATAATAACAAAGCATCGTTTCGTTGCAGTTTTAACCAGGCTTCACAACACTCCTTAAAATCTATACATTTTGCATATTTATTACGATTTTTTTTCCAATTTATACCTTTTACGTCGAGACTTAAATTTTCATTAAAATTTTCGCCACAGAACTTGAATCGATTATACTTCACTGTAACTTAATGTTCGATTGGGCTAATGTTTATGTGCCTGTGCAGTTAGTAGCATATGTACTATCTCTAACAAAAACACTAAACTATTGCCTATTTTTTTTAGTACTTAGTTGGCTTTTGTAGTGTTTTACAAGCTTGAACAAGACAGAACTTTTCGCAGGAATTGCAAGAGACGTGATATATCTAACATTTAATATCGTCAGGAGAGTTCTTTATAAGTGCTCTCTTTATTGAATTATTTGCTAAATGCAACATTACCACACTTTTTTTCTTTATTTTATATTCTTATCAAAATAGTATTTGTAAAGTGCCAGCCTGTTAAAGTAAAATCTTTATCCCTTTGATTTAAAATAAATAGGTAAATATACAGCTTTTAAGGAGGATATTTAGATTTTGCTCCAGTTGACAGCAGGATGACTCGTTTGTTATTTTCTAAAGAATAATAAAAATTTCAGGTAAAGTGTTCTTCAGAAACAACATTTTTGAATAGCACGTTCACTATCTGTCAGATAAGCCCCCCTAATCCTTCCTTTGATTTTAGCCTAGACAAGGGGAATTTTGTGTATTATACCCCCAGTCATCTTCAAAACGTGTGAATAAACAATGACTCTCGGGACCATATTCTCTTGATCCATTTATCCTTGCGGTATTTTACATACATACATACATACATATATACATACATACATACATAGATACATACATATATCGAGTTTCCAACCTCGGTACAGTTATAAAAGAAAAAAAAAGAATGTTGGTAGCAATGACCTTATAGCAGCAAGGCACTGAAGTGACTTATTCTCTCTCTCTCTCTCTCTCAAGGTAACTAAATCAGACTCGTGAACTACAAAAATACATTTATTTAAGAACAAAAGGTTAACTAAAAAGTTAACTTCAAAATGCAAATAACTCAAATAACCCTGGGGATTGAACTAAACCTATCCAGCCCTTTCTCTACAATAACTAACATTAGTTTAGTCATAAACTAGAAAAGTCATAGCACAGTCTCATAAGTAACACCATAACCACGGAACTATCAGTTAAGTTCCCATTATCAAATAAGTTCCCACCAGAAACAATCTGGAGATAGACAGAAAAAGAAATCCCACAAAGTCAATTTGTAAATAAATCAAAATGACATAAATCAAAAGGTCACAAGGAATAGGATATCTGTAAAACAAATGTTCAAAATACAAAGACAAGCCGCACTTGGGCTTAAAAGTAAGTATGCTTACCCATTCAACAAATTCACACACTAATTAAAATTACACTTAAAGGAAGCCACCTTGTCCCTTCGCCGACTTTGTATAGTTTCTTCATCTTAGTTATCTTACTTTCCCATTGTATAGGGGAAATAGCTTGCATGTACACAAGTACGAATTCACTAACAAGACACTCCCACATAAATCTAGTCACTAATTCGTCACAAGTTCATGACGTCATATACAGATCATAGTCACACCCATAAATCTACTCAAAACCAGATTTTAAGAGCATCTGCTTCCGCTCATGCACATACACAGAACATGGTCTGTTCTGCTTAGGCAGCGACCTTTGACATCACGCCACCCAAAATTGATGTGTTTATATTTCCGGAGCTGCTTTTGCTCCATGGGAACAAATGCTGAATCTATCATTTTAATGAATGTCATACTCATCACAACCGCATTACAAAAAAAGACAATTCAAAGATAAAAAATCATATTCATAATGGTGTTTTAATTATATTCTCAATGCGGTTGTGATGAGTATGACATTCATTAAAATGATGAATGTCATAAAATGAGTATGACATTCATTAAAATGATAGATTTATATATATATATATATATATATATATATATATATATATATATATATATATATATATATATATATATATATATATATATATATATATATATATATACGTGTGAATAGAATATATATATATATATATATACACTGAGAATATAATTAAAACACCATTATGAATACGATTTTTTTATCTTTGAATTGTCTTTTTTTTTAAATGCGGTTGTGATGAGTATAACATTCATTAAAATGATAGATTCAGCATTAGTTCCCATGGAGACAAAAGCGAGCTCCGGAAATATAGACACATCAATTTTGGGTGGCGTGATGTCAAAGGTCGCTGCCTAGGCAGAACAGACCATGTTCTGAGTACGTGCATGAGGCGGAAGCAGATATGCTTTTAAAATCTGGTTTTAAAGGTAGATTTATGGGTGTGAATGTGATCTGTATATATATATATATATATATATATATATATATATATATATATATATATATATATATATATATATATATATATATATATGAGCTAGGAGACGTCATGTACCAGTAATTGCCCATTTATTAAACAAGCTGACGTTTCGAGGACACAGCCTCATTTTCAAAGCTGAAAAACGTAATTATAATATATAAAAGACTTAAGAATGAAGAAATTTGCAATTTAAAAAATATTTAAACTTAAAAAAAAAAAAAAAAAAAAAAAAAAAAAAAACACTAAAATGCAACAGACAGAATGAAAGAAATAGACCGTACCTTTCAGGACGGGAAAACCAAGGACCTAATGACATAAAAACAGAGCACAGGGCACACTCAGACAGGTACAGTGTTGTGGAGGTAGTTTGATTGTTTAAAGGAGGAACAAGCTTCTTAATATATAACGATTCGGCTATTGCTAATTGTTGAGGTGAGGTGGCTCTGGAAAGAATTTTAAAATGTTTATATTCAATATCTTGTTACATTTTTTAGCATGATCGCGTATATTAGAAAATTCAGGATTAGTTAATTTATTGCCTGTTCTGTAACTAACTCCCCAATGACAATAAATTCTGACTTTTAGTAGGCGACGAGAAGCCCCCACATATTTCCCCACCTTACATTTAGGGCAGTATATAAATAAACGACATTGGAAGTCATCAAGGAGCTAAGTCTGTCTTTATGTTTAAAAAGCGAAGCAAAGGTTAACGGGTTCTTTGGTATAACTCTACTGTTAACTGCCGGAAGGTGTCGGTGAATAAGGTCATTTAACTGAACATAAAATGACTTATCATGAATAAAAGGAATACTGAAGTAAAATGCCAACTTGGGTACAGTAGGAATATTAAAAACAGGAACAAACTTACCATTAAGAAAATTATACAATTGTTTAAAAAAAGCTTGGATGGGTAGCAATTTAAAAAAAAAGAATTTTGGAGAAATGAGATTTCATGGTGGAAACCAGACCAAGTGGAGGATAAAGTATAGGCCCTGTGGAAGAGAGTACTTAAGGAGTTTAGTTTGAAATTAAAATGACAACTGCTATACAAATTTGTACCTAAGCCAGTAAAGGTTTGTTTTCTAAAAATAGAAGTACAGAAGCCCTGCTCGTTACGGGACACAAGTATATCCAAAAATGCAAGTTTATTGTTCGTAATCGATCGTGAACTTAATGTTGGGATGGGCTACATTGGCGTATTCAAGAAACTGATCGGCTTGCTCTTTAGTTCTAAAAAGTAAGAAGGTGTCGTCTACGTATCGTTTGTAAAATAACGGCAGAAAAGAGAGGGGACAGTTGTCCAGCAACTGTTCCTCTAGATGGCACATAAAGATGTTAGAAAAAACTGGGCAAGAGAACTGTCCATGGCCCAATACTTCAACCTGAGTGTAAGCTGTATTATTAAAAATAAAGGCAGTGTCCTGCACTGCCAGTTGCAACATTTTCTTAAAATTATCATAATTAAAACCGTGAAATAAAATATCTCGATGGGTAAAAATTTTGTCTAAGATTATTTGTATTGTCTCTTCGACAGGGACATTGGTAAAAAGAGACTCCACATCCAAGCTTACCATAAATAAATCAGAATCTTGCATAAGAACGTTGTCTCTAAATTTTTCGGAATTTTTGACTGAATAATTATTCATAGAAAATTCATTCAACAAGGGCACTAAAAACTTAGCCATCTTATAATTAGGGGTTTCGTAGGAAGCAAGAATTGGTCTAATAGGGACACCGTCCTTATGCACTTTGGGTAAACCATACATTGTTCCATAAGAACCACCAGTACTCATCAAATTCTGGTAAGTGTCGTTGTCAATTATCTTATTGTCAAATAAATCTTTTTTTAGAAACCTATTAAATACGATCTTTCTAATCGAAAAATAGTGGCAAAATCCGGTACACCAATCCTTTTAAATTTTGACGTGTCATTTAAAATACTCAACACTTTATTAACATAATCATCGCGGTTAAGAAGAACCACACCCCTACCCTTGTCTGGTTTTGAAATGATGATATTATCTAGTTTACTAAGATTTCTGAGAATATCCAAGTCTTGCTTTTTGAAAAAAGGAGTCCAACAAGTGGCTAGATTGTTAAAGGTTTTATTGGCCAAAGTATGTAATTGTGAGCGAAACTCTTCGGTGTTTAGTGGCAATTGCAAAGAAGTTAACCTGGAGAAGGCAGATTCCAACGGCCCAAAGAATTGTGAGTTGATGGTCGGAAAAGTTAAAAATTACGTTATTGCTATTGTTATGAAATTTAGGAATCGTAATACCTAAGTTAAACAATTTTCTCTGATGTACGTCTTGAACTGTCGAGACAAAATGAGAGATGCTCTTATTGAATAAATATTTAAAAATGATACGATCTAAAATGGAAAGATTATTTAAAACATTAGCATTTATAGTAGAATACTGAAGAGACAACTTGCTAATCAATTTGGCTTTAAAATTAATTTCCATACTTAAAAGTCTGTTAGTGGCATCAATATAAAAAGGTGTGTTATACAAAGAGGACTTATACAATTTGAATTTAACAAAGTTGGGTACAATGTGTTTCATCTTACAGTAGAGCAAAAAATCGAGGTCGAGCTCTGCCTTCCTCAGGCGTTTTGTAGTCTTCTCCAATGACTGGCAGGAAGTCAACACCTCAGAAGAGTATCGTTGGCGAACTAGATCATGGAAATTGTTGTGGCGAGAAATTCCAATCCTGAGCAGGAACAGCAGGGAAAATAAGCACTGAAGAAGGGCCATGATGAAGTATCTAAGACGTCACATAAAGGATCCAAAAGAATGGAGACGGAGACCAATAACCACAGTACAAATGGATATGGGAAGCGTTGCTATCAACCAACATACAACAAGGAGCTGAAGGAGACGTCATGTACCAGTAATTGTCCATTTATTAAACAAGCTGACGTTTCGAGGACACAGCCTCATTTTCAAAGCTGAAAAACGTAATTATAATACATAAAAGACTTAAGAATGAAGAAATTTACAATTTAAAAAATATTTACACTTTAAACAAAAATTGAAAAAAAAAAAAAAAAACTAAAATGCAACAGACAGAATGAAAGAAATAGACCGCTACCTTTCAGGACGGGAACCAAGGACCTAATGACATAAAAAACAGAGACAGGGGCACACTCAAGGTAGTTTGATTGTTTAAAGGAGGAACAAGCTTCTTAATATATAACGATTCGGCTATTGCTAATTGATGAGGTGAGGTGGCTCTGGAGAGAATTTTAAAATGTTTATATTCAATATCTTGTTTACATTTTTTGGCATGATCGCGTATATTAGAAAATTCAGGATTAGTTAATTTATTGCCTGTTCTGTAACTAACTCCCCGATGACAATCAATTCTGACTTTTAGTAGGCGACGAGAAGCCCCCACATATTTCCCCACCTTACATTTGGGGCAAATATATAAATAAACGATATTGGAAGTCATCAAGGAGCTTAGTCTGTCTTTATGTTTAAAAAGCGAAGCAATGGTTAACGGGTTCTTTGGTATAACTCTACTGTTAACTGCCGGAAGGTGTCGGTGAATAAGGTCATTTAACTGAACATAAGAGGACTTATCATGAATAAAAGGAATACTGAAGTAAAATGCCAACTTGGGTACAGTAGGAATATTAAAAACAGGAACAAACTTACCATTAAGAAAATTATACAATTGTTTAAAAAAAAGCTTTGATGGGTAGCAATTTTCTAAAAAATAATTTTGGAGAAATGATATTTCTTGGTGGAAACCAGACCAAGTGGAGGATAAAGTATAGGCCCTGTGGAAGAGATTACTTAAGGAGTTTAGTTTGAAATTAAAATGACAACTGCTATAAAAATTTGTACCTAAGCCAGTAAAGGTTTGTTTTCTAAAAATAGAAGTACAGAAGCCCTGCTCGTTACGTGACACAAGTATATCCAAAAATGCAAGTTTATTGTTTTCTTCGTAATCGATCGTGAACTTAATGTTGGGATGGGCTACATTGGCGTAATCATATAATATGACTTTTACTATGGAGGAATTTTTATTTGCTCTTAGTAACAGTAAAAACACTGCACCTGGACCTGATGAAATTTTATATGAAATGATCAAGAATACCTCAAAGGAAACTAAATTTTCCATTCTAAGTATTATTAAAATTTTTTTTAAGGAGAGTGATTACCCTAGTGTTTGGGAAATAGCGACAGTTTGACCCTTTGTCAAGCCTGGGAAAGATTCATCTGTCCCTACAAGCTATAGACCAATAGCTTTAACATCCTGTTTATGTAAACTTATGGAAAAAATGGTCAATTTTAGGTTGGTATGGTTTTTAGAATCAAAATAGATTATATCATCATCTCAGTGTGGCTTTCGCCGTATGCACTCTTGCACAGATGTATTGATACGTTTGGAGAATACAATTTGTAAGGCATTTGCTTCCAAGCAGCATTATATGGCAGTTTTCTTTGACCTAGAAAAGGCTTATGACACTACCTGGAGGCATGGAATTATGAAAGTCTTGCATGAAATTGGTCTGCGTGGAGAACTGCCACTTTTTATTAAATTTGTTTAAAAAAAAAACGTTATTTTAAAGTCAGAGTAGGTAGTACTCTGTCTAATTTGAAAGAACAAGAGGAAGGAGTACCACAATGAAGTGTGTTAGGTGTCACTCTGTTTCCCTTAGCTATAAATGGGATAGCCTCAAAAATTCCAAAAGATGTAATGTCAACAGTGTTCGTTGATGATTTATCTATTTCGTGTGCTGCATTTAAAATATCTGTTGCAGAGCCAAAACTTCAGTTGGTGATAAATAAAGTTAACAGTTGGGCAGCTGAGCATGGTTTTAAACTTTACTCTGCCAAAACTGTTGTTATGCATTTCTGCCGTATCAGAGGAGTTCATCCAGACCCAGATCTGTTTTTAAATTGCCAGAGACTTGCATGTGTACAGGAAACAAAGTTTTTAGGCCTCATATTTGATAGCAGGTTAACATGGGAAGGTCATCTCAGGAGCCTCAAAGTCAAATGCATGAAGGCCTTAGATATTTTAAAAGTCTTAGGTCATACAAATTGGGGGGCTGATAGAAAGCACTTGTTACATGTTTATAAAGCAATGGTTGGTTCAAAATTGGCATGTGGGTCAGAAATCTACTCATCAGCAACTACAAGGAGATTAGATACTTTGAATGCAGTTCACCATGGGGGAATTAGAATTGCAACAGGAGCCTTTAGATCCTCCCCACTATCTAGTTTATTAGTGGATGAAGGTGAACTGCCCCTAGATTTGATAAGAAAATTTGCTCTGTTGAAATATCGGTACCGCATACAGAGAACTCCTGAGTCCTTAGCCTACAATACTGTTTTTAAAGGCAATTTTTGTATTTATGATACATATGCTTCATATCCAAAGCCTTTTGGATACAGGGTAAAATGTGCCTTAGAAGAGCTTAATGTAATAAAAGGAAAAATAATTCCAGCAAAATTTTCAAGATTCCCTCCATGGAAGTTGCCCTCTGTTAAATATTGTAAATGGTTTTCTGGTTGCAAGG
>NC_087209.1:82187429-82244929 GCF_015104395.2 Macrobrachium nipponense
AATAAATAATCTCCTGCTCTTTTACTGTTCTAATGGCTGACTTAAACTCATGTCTAAATAATACTTTCTCTAGCTCTTGGCACCCCATCATAGCTATCTATCTATCTATCTTTCTATCTAAAAAATTATTTGCATATACATATATACACACACACAATGTATGCATGTATGTATATATGTATTATATATATATATATATATATATATATATATATATATATATATATGTGTGTGTGTGTGTGTTGTGTGTGTGTGTGTGTGTGTGTGTGCATGTATGTGTCTGCTGACATTTACAACAAACAACCGAACACAGATCAAGCACTAATCATCCTAAGGTCCATGTACTAAAAAGCAGATATAGTTGATATGGCGGCTTATTCTAACACTTCCTGATTAAGCAAATTCCTGTCCAAAGTTGTTGACATATTTATACGTATTAGTCAAATTTTTCTAACCTGGTATTGCCATATATAAAAGACTGATGGTAAAGATTATCCGTCTACTTTACTAGCCAATAAGGGTAAAACTAGGCAAGATTACCCACCAATCCATGTCATTAAAAGAGGTAATTCATGCGAGAAGGTTGAAAATTCAGGATTTATGACATTGCCGTACTTGAATGTGAGACCGGATATGTAATGGATGATGACTTTGCAGAGATTGATTGATTTATTAAATATTATCTGGCATCGCAACTGCCAAATGGCATTAGAGTTGAAATTGATTTTGCTTCGCAGGCATATAGCAGTTTCCATTGTTAGTTCTTGACAAGAAATTAAGGAGCTTAGTCGCGTTCGAGAGACAATTTGGGAGTTAGTAACAAGAGAATGTTCGAGATTGCTGGTGCGGGATTTTGCCAAAGAAGTGGGAACCACCTCTCGTTGGCTGCGGGGGGTCGCTACACTCAATTGAAACCATTAGTGCTCCTGCTGCTAGTGACTGCTTTGTTCCTTTGACCGTAAGGCATTACCTGCAGGAACAATCCAGCATGGAAACATTTCCCCCCTGAATATCAGAAAAGGAAAATATTTACTTTTTATGTTCAATCTCGTGAGTATTTATTTATTGAAATCAAGTGGTTTTCAACTTTATAAAGCAAAGGCATTTTCATCCAAAACTATAGTTCTTTAAAAACAGATCTTTTCAGTTAACATGTGTAATTTCATTGAGAATGAAAGTGAAAGTGTTTATAAAAACGGGTGCATTGAGTAAGTGTTTTTGGAGAACTAAAGAAAAAAATGTGTACCAAGCGAAAATAATTTCGTGGATAATGGAAATTAAAATATTTATGAACATGGGTACATGAGTAAGTGTTTCGGAAGAAATTTTAAACAAAATATGTGCATTCATTCATGGATATATCTATATATATATATATATATATATATATATATATATATATATATATATATACAGAACTACATATGCCCTTTAATATCTAATTCGCTCTACCTCGGAATTAATATATTTTTATATATGCTTAACCGAGGGGGAATTTATTAAGCGATAATAGAATTGGCCATCGACAGGCGCGAAACCAGCGACTTCCCAATCCCAGACTGGCAGTGAAGCCTTAAACCACCCCGACACCGCAAGAGATATAGGTTCATGCCGCCTCTACCTGAAATACCTTTCGCGTAGTGTTCTCTTATAACAATACCATTAAAGATATGCTAATTAAGAATAGTCCCGTAACAAATAACAACATCATTTACAAAATTCCTTGTAAGGATTGCCCATCGTTTTACTTGGTCAGTCTAGTAAAAATTTATATGTTCGGATTAAGCAGCATATGTATTCATTTAGAACAGCCCAGACTTTCAAATGTACTGTTTATCATCTGAGTGAAAAATCTCATTGTATTCATTGGGGTGATACCTCGGTAATTGCTAGATCTAATGATTATGTTTCAAGAAATTACTGGAATTGGCAATTATACAAATCACTAATAAAAACAACCTAAATCTTAGTCTGGGAATGTACCATTTGGACCCATATATTTGTAAGGACGTTTATGAAGGACCTCAAAATAAATGAACAACTAATAAATTAGTCCCACATGTCTCTCTCTCTCTGGTTCGATATTCTTTCTCCCTCTTTCTCTTGCTCGATTATATATATATTTATATTTTCTTTCGTCTTTTCATTAATAATAATTTTTATTGGGAAAATTTGTGTAAAAATTCAATATATTAATTTGTATATGCTCCCGTGTTTTTCAAAATGTACTGTTTCTGGAAGAATCACTTGTTTACTGTGGGTATCCTCAAGGTGTGGCTAGCCTCTGGCGACTCCTTCTTTCTGTAGAGTGAAAATCGCCCTTATGGCTAATCTGGTAGTGTCAGTTTTGTATATTAAGCCTTCTTTTGACTATGTTGTTCTTTGTAAAATCAGTTTGCATCAGTAAAGGGTCCGAACAGGACCGAAAGTACTTGGCTATCTCGCTTTTTCATTTGTTCCTTCATGGCAAAAAACCTTTATTTATACATAGCATCACGTTTTTATATACTTCGTGATCAAGTTTTCATATATATACATATATATATATATATATATATTTATATATATATATATATATATATATATATATATATATATTATATATATATATATATATATATATATATATATATATATATTATATATATAACATACACTCACATACACCCACATATATACACACACACACACACACACCACACACACATATATATAAGATATATATATATATATATATATATATATATATATATGATATATCTAATATATATATATATATATACGTATATATCTGTTGTGTTTTATATATATAGATATATAATAGATATATATATATATATATATATCTATATATTATCTATAATATAATTATCTATATAGATATATATATTAAACGCCTAGGGTTTGTTATTAATAATATATTGTCCATGTGTTCATTTGTGACCTATGGAATGTGGAGAACAGTGAGAAGCAACGACCCGAGAGTAGCTGAACAAGAGTTTTCTAGGGATGGCGTGAGATAAAAAGGCTTAGTTAGACAAGTCAATGCACGACAGTTTATCAACTCTTCTCAAAGTGCCTTTGTGAAACTGGATGCAGCTAGAATTATGAGGCGCTAACGAAGTGTGCGTTCGTATGTGCGTGTGCGCCTCTTCCCTTTAATAGTTTCATACACAAGTCTATGGGGGAATTTTGATAGAGGGTCTTCGAGAGAAAGGCAAGATGCCGTAGTGCTCACCGGGAGTTTTTTATTAAGTGTTTATGTGGTCCGGTTGCTTGGGTGAGTGTTAAGATTACTTAGCCAAAGTAGCGGCTTGTTGTCTGTTTGACATTTTTAAGAATATCCAATATTTAACCTATGATTGTTAATCTTGTGTGTGTACTTACCGGGATGTGTTCTGTGTCTTTGAAACAGGCGGTTTCTGGCGGAACTGGCAAAGGAGGGGACAAAGAGTTCCCACCCATGTGGGTGTAGACTTTTTGGTGACTAATGATGACTACCATTACTATTAGACATTTTACTGTTTGGGGTTTTTTGAGTTAGTCTGTAGACTTGATTACTTGATTGATTAATTATGTATTCATTGTTAATAAATGTTAATGTTATGATGCGACTCTCTCATTTTCATTACCTGTTAGAATGGAGAGAAAGAGGTGTCGGTGCTAGAGAGAGAGATTGCTTAGAGAGAGAGAGAGAGAGAGAGAGAGAGCTGGTGTGTAATACTGTGTGTTGGTTTGCCTTCCGTTTGTGCTGCACGCTTACCTGATAAGTGATGGGAAATATCCCATTGCAGGATTGGTGGCTAGCAGTGAAAAAAGTGGTATAAAAGAGTTTTTTTTTTTATGCCTAGGAACGCCAATGTAGAGACTGGTGACCAGTTAAAAAAAATAAAGGGGTTATGGGGTATGGCTTAGCGATAGTTTTCGAATGACAAAGCCTTTGTGGGATTGTGGAAAATTGTTAAATTGTTAGATCTCGGTTGCTAAGTGAGAAGGTGGGGTAGAGAAATGTCATCTGTGGGATGTGGGATGAGGAAAGAAATTTCTATTGGAGTCATCAGATTTGCTCGTACCGAGATTCTTCAGGGCGTGAGACAAGTAACTCAGTCTGGTTTGTGAGTGAGAGTTGTCAGGTGCTTTCTCGCCGATCGCGTTTGCATTGTGCCGACGAGATTTACGTATCTTACGTGAATTCCGAGTTATTTTTGTTCTCATTATGGACTGGTGAGTGTTAAAATATTGTTTATCAAAGGGGAGGGTTTTTGTTTAAATATTTCTTTGCCCCATAGTAGCAGAAGTGACGTGTTTTCTTTATTCACGCCTGTTTATAATAGATGTATTCGTCTTTGTTTAAAACATAGGGGTGTATTAAAATGTTTTTTCCATGCATGTGAACTGTGCTTAGATAAGCATATTTGGCTTAGAGACAGAGTAGCCACAATTTTACGGGCTCAGCAGATTTCTGCTTACCGCACAGAGAGGCGCGTTGCATTGCGAGGGTACTGGCATCCCTTGGGTGATAGTGGCATGGAGGGTACTACTGGCCTCCCTAAGAGGGGATTGCGAGATGGGTACTACTGGTCTGCCTCGGGCTGTTCTGTCGCTTGACGGGAGTGTCAATGCTCAGGGGGGGAGAAACTTTTTTTTTTCTGAGTGTGGGTGAACTCCCCCTTTCTTTTTTTTTCTTTGTCGGGCTGTTGAAGAGAACAAAGTCTGGCCTTGACAATGAAATACTAAGATATCAGCTGATTGACTAGTTGATGAAGTGAAACGCCCGTAGAGTCTTTTTTTTCAGAAAAGATATTTTCTTTATCTTGGATGAAGAGAAAAGGAAATAAAGAGAGAATTGAAATATATTGTATGGGTGTAGGTTTTCCTTGTGCCTTGGAAGACACAAATATAAGGGGGATACACAGATTATTTTTTTTTATTGTGTTGGAGGGATTACTTTGAAATGCCGATGATTGGTGTTGTATCTGTGTTGTGTGGAAATGGTGTTGCATCTGGAGAAATTGTGTGTCATAAGGTTCAGCATTACTGTTGTATGCAATTTGAATTTTATCCTTACTTGAGATCTTTGCAAGAGAATTGTTGCTATGAGCATATTATTATTATTAATAATATTATACTTGAGATGTGTCATGGGAGGGTTGCTTAAGTATAATTATTATTACGGGAGACTTGTTTTACGAGGTATTTGAGATATTTCATGGGAGATTAGTTGATAATTATTACAGATAATTATTCACGAAGAATTATTACAATGAATTAATGGGAGAAGTCTTGTGTTAATTATTTGTTGAGTTTTTGTAACTTTGGAGATATTTCAGTCATCCGTGAGTATTGAGTTTTGCTGAATCTTGATGAATCTTGGTGAATTGTGTTGAATCTTGCTGAATTTTTTGCTGAATTCCTTGGAGAATGGATAAGCATTAATATTGATGATATTTCTTTTATACTGATATTAGTGATTTTGATGATAGCAAATTTTGGTGATTTTCTGATGATGATATTTCTGATACTGATTTTTTTTATACTAATACGTGGGTATTGTAATGGTATCAAGGGAGGTGAAATCTTTTGTGAATTTGGGAGGAACTAACAACACATTATTTTTTTTGTTTTCCTTTTTTTATGAGTTCAGCAGATAATTGCTTGACATCTAGTGAGTTACGGGAGATAGCTAACAGTGCCGTTGATTTTTCTTTTTCTCCTTTTTGTTTTTTGGGGGGGAAAAAAAAAGTTAGCCATCGCTGGAACGAAAGTTAGTTTTTTATCCCAAAGGGTGAATTTGAATTTGTTTTTTCTCTCCAGTTGGTTGGTGGAATATTTTTTAATATCTCAGTTCGTGACTTAGAATCATTGTTCGGGAACGTGTTTATGTTTCACCTATTTGATGCTGCAGAGATATATTGGGAGAATTTCTTGCATGTTTTGAATGCATACGTAATGGCACTACATTTTTTTTTCTGGATATTTGTGTTTCAGAAATTGTGAGTTTCTTGCACAATACATTAGTTGTATTTGTGACAACTTTGTGAGAGATAGGAAACTTGGCTAAGTTTTCTAGTGACTTATGTCGTAGTACATATGGAGAAGTCTTGGCTAAGACACTGTGTATTTGGAGTTCTGTTATAATGAGTTGTGGCACATTGGTGATTTTTTCTAGAATCTTCTAGACAGTTTTTATTTGCCGAGTTTTTGCCTTTTTTTTTAGCAGTTATGCTAAATGGAGAGAGTTTTATAGTTTTTGACTATAACATTGAGTTATTCTCTGGAGAATTGGAGATATGTTATTTTAGAGAGATAATTGAGATATATTTGGAGTTATAATTGGAGGATATATTATTTGGAGTTATAATTTGAGATATAATATATTGGGGTATTGGGATATATTTTTGGCCATTTTTTGATATTTGCCAATGGTGATGAGAGCTATGTTTAGTTCAATTATTTTGCAGCCATCTTTGTTGCAAATGGAGACACATTTTTGATTTTTGGGAGATTATGGGGCAATATTTGTGAGTGTGTGAGTTAGATGCCTTGAGTGCACATTTTTTGGAGATATATTTTGTGGAGCCTTATTTTATTCCACGTGGAGTTATTGGGGAAATAGAGGTAAATATTTTGTATTTGCCGAAATAGAGGTGATTATTCTTTATTCCTGGAGTGGTGATTTTTTTTTATTAACATATGGCTATTGGAGAAATAAGAGTGAATAATATGGGGTTGGTTATTAACCAAATGGAGGAAATATTTTTTATATCCGGATTGGTGTTATTATTAATGTGATGTCACATATTTATATATGGAGTTGGAATTAATCTTTGGCGGGTGATCTTTTTTTTGTGGTTATGGGAGTTTGTTTTTTTGAGCCAAGAGGAGATTTCTGTGGTTCTTTCTCTTTGGTTTCGTGACTATTTAGAGAGGAGTGGCATTATTGCATTAAGAGTCCTATGGAGGTGTGTGCATTTTTTTATGTTCACAAGTGTGTTTATTTTGGAAGCATATAATGGGGAAAATTCATGGTGAGAGAATAAGTCTTTGAGACAAATTTTTGACCACATTAATCATTTCCTGGAGTTAATTCTGTGAAATGTGTCTATTAGACGTTTTTTTTGAGAATCATGAGTTTTCCAAACTTGTGTCTGACTAGACAATTTTTTATGCTGCTGTTTAGAACATGTGTCCGCATGGCAATTTTTCTGCTGACAAGCGATGTGATAGCCGTGTTCTGACTTTTTACTCTGAGGACGATTGCTCAGAACTTTCGCATATCTGGGAAGTTGACAATAGCATTTCACGAAAGCACATGTGAGAGTTTGCTTCTGGCAAATTCCCATAACTTTACATGGAGCATTTCTTGGGAAACAAAATGCGGGGGGTTATGTTATATCAATACATATATTATGTGTTTGTAATTGGGGAAACGTACTTGTGATTATTTATTTATTTTTATTTTTCTTCCTTTTCCTGTGAGAGATGTAATTGGGGGATTGAGTTTTTAATAGCATTTCTTTTTTATCGGGAGATGTGATTTTTCGGGAGTTGCTATTTACGTAAAAGGGAGTTTGACATTAAGTCTCATTGTAATTGATTGTATGAGCAGTAAAGGGGTTTTTGCTGTTAAACATTGGAGATTTTTGCTGATTTTGTGGGTTGTTTGAATATCAGAGCTTGAGAGAACATTTTTGGGTCTGGGTGTGTTACGTGATTCTTTTTTTTCCTTGGGCTCATTACGATTTTTTCTATTTTTTTTGTTGAGCGACATTCGAGTTTGAAATGTGAGTACAGAAGTCCGTGGAGTTGCTGTGATTTCTGAGTTGTGTGTGTGCTGATGTTTGAGTTTGGAGATTTGAGTTGGAGAACTAGAACTTGATTTTTTTTTTTTTTCTTTGAGAGTTGTGATAATGACTTATCATTTAGTGGAGTCATATTAAAGGGAGAAATTGGGAGACGTCAGTTAGTATTTCTGACCTTTTGAAATCATTGTTTGATAGTAAGTAGTGTGTTTCTGGGTTAATTTCTTAGATTGACCAATGACGTGACTGACATACTAACACACACCAAAAGTCATTTCCCGACGCCAGCAAGACGTCCATTAGCCGTGTGCAGAGAGTGTTGCTGCCGTTTTTGGTGATCGCGAGAATTCTACAAGCGTGTCTTTTGGGGATCTGCAGAAGCCGTGAGAAGTCTTCTACAATGAGGGAGGCATTCCGTCTTCCTACAGTCTACTGTCTGTGCAGCTAGTGCAGACAAGCAAAGAGGGATATTCAAGAATCCGAAATGCAGAAAATATGAGAGAAAATGCGTCTAGTGCTATTTGGAGATTAAGCGTAATATACATTATTTCATAATGCCAGAGACGTGCAGTTTTTTACTTATTATTTTATTTTAAACAGGCCAGTGTGTTTTGTATTTTGCTAGGCAGGGGCTAGCGTGGTAGTGGCCGAGCCGTGAAACGCCTAGGTTTTTTGATTAATAATATATTGTCCATGTGTTCTCTGTGACCTATGGAATGTGGAGAACAGTGAGAAGCAAACGACCCGAGAGTAGCTGAACAATGAGTTTCTAGGATGGCGTGGAGATAAAAATGCTTAGTTAGACAAGTCAATGCACGACGTTTTTATTAACTCTTCTCAAAGTGCCTTTGTGAACTGGGGGTGCAGCTAGAATTGTGAGCGCTAATGAGTGTGCGTTCGTATGTGCGGTGTGCGCCTCTTCCCTTTAATAGTTTCATACACAAGTCTATGGGGGAATTTTGATAGAGGGTCTTCGAGAGAAAGGCAAGATGCCGTGGTGCTCACCGGGGAGTTTTTTTTATTAAGTGTTTTATAGTGGTCCGGTTGCTTGGGTGAGTGTTAAGATTACTTTTAGCCAAAGAGCGGCTTGTTGTCTGTTTGACATTTTTAAGAATATCCAATATTAACCTATGATTGTTAATCTTGTGTGGTACTTACCGGGATGATGTTGGTTCTGTCTTTGAAACAGACGGTTATGGCGGAACTGGCAATGGAGGGGACAAAGAGTTCCCAGATGGGTGTAGACTTTTTGGTGACTAATGATGACTACCATTACTATTAGACATTTTACTGTTTGGGTTTTTTTTAGTTAGTCTGTAAGACTTGATTACTTGATTGATTAATTATGTATTCATTGTTAATAAATGTTAATGTTATGATGCGACCTCTCTCATTTTCATTACCTGTTAGAATGGAGAGAAAAAGAGGTGTCGGTGCTAGAGAGAGAGATTGCTTAGAGAGAGAGAGAGAGAGAGAGTGAGAGGCTGTGTGTAATACTGTGTGTTGGTTTCCTTCCGTTCGTGCTGCACGCTACCTGATAAGGGATGGAAATATCCCATTGCAGGATTGGTGGCTAGCAGTGAAAAAAGTGGTATAAAAGAGTTTTTTTTTTTATGCCTAGGAACGCCATAGTAGAGACTGGTGACTAGTTAAAAAAAATAAAGGGGTTATGGGGTATGGCTTAGCGATAGTTTTCGAATGACAAAGCCTTTGTGGGATTGTGGAAAATTGTTAAATTGTTAGATCTTGGTTGCTAAGTGAGAAGGGGGTAGAGAATTATCCATCCGTGGGATGTGGGATGAGGAAAGAAATTTCTATTGGAGTCATCAGATTTGCTCGTACCGAGATTCTTCAGGGCGTGAGACAAGTAACTCAGTCTGGTTTGTGAGTGAGAGTTGTCAGGTGCTTTCTCGCCGATCGCGTTTGCATTGTGCCGACGAGATTTACGTATCTTATGTGAATTCCGAGTTATTTTTGTTCCCATTATGGAGTGGTGAGTGTTAAAATATTGTTTATCAAAGGGGATTTTGGGTTTTGTTTAAATATTTCAGTGGAATGGGGTTGGTTTGAAGAGGTCAAAAATTTTTCTTTCTTTGCCCATAGTAGCAGAAGTGACGTGTTTTCTTTATTCACGCCTGTTTTATAATAGATGTATTCGTCTTTGTTTAAAACATAGGGGTGTATTAAGATGTTTTTTTCCATGCATGTGAACTGTGCTTAGATAAGCATATTTGGCTTAGAGACAGAGTAGCCACAATTTTACGGGCTCAGCAGATTTTCTGCTTACCGCACAGGGAGGCGCGTTGCATTGCGAGGGTACTGGCATCCCTTGGGTGATAGTGGCATGGAGGGTACTACTGGCCTCCCTAAGAGGGGATTGCGAGATGGGTACTACTGGTCTGCATCGGGCTGTTCTGTCGCTTGACAGGAGTGTCAATGCTCAGGGGGGGAGAAACTTTTTTTTTTCTGAGTGTGGGTGAACTCCCCCTTTCTTTTTTTTTTCTTTGTCGGGCTGTTGAAGACAAAGTCTGGCCTTGACAATGAATACTAAGATATCAGCTGATTGACTAGTTGATGAAGTGAACGCCCGTAGAGTCTTTTTTTAGAAAAGATATTTTTCTTTATCTTGGATGAAGAGAAAAGGAAATAAAGAGAGAATTGAAATATATTGTATGGGTGTAGGTTTTCCTTGTGCCTTGGAAGACACAAATATAAGGGGGATACACAGATATTATTTTTTTTTGTGTGTTGGAGGGATTACTTTGAAATGCCGATGATTGGTGTTGTATCTGTGTTGTGTGGAAATGGTGTTGCATCTGGAGAAATTGTGTGTCATAAGGTTCAGCATTACTGTTGTATGCAATTTGAATTTTATCCTTACTTGAGATCTTTGCAAGAGAATGTTGCTATGGAGCATTATTATTATTATTAATAATTATTATACTTGAGATGTGTCACGGGAGGGTTGCTTAAGTATAATTATTATTACGGGAGACTTGTTTTACGAGGTATTTGAGATATTTCATGGGAGATTAGTTGATAATTATTACAGATAATTATTCACGAAGAATTATTACAATGAATTAATGAGAGAAGTCTTGTGTTAATTATTTGTTGAGTTTTTGTAACTTTGGAGAATATTTCAGTCATCCGTGAGTATTGAGTTTTGCTGAATCTTGATGAATCTGGCTGAATCTTGGTGAATTGTGTTGAATCTTGCTGAATTTTTTGCTGAATTCCTTGGAGAATGGATAAGCATTAATATTGAGATTTTTGAATACTGTATTAGGTATTTTGATGATAGCATTTTGGTTGATGATTGATGATATTTCTATACTGATATTAGTGATTTTGATGATAGCAAATTTTGGTGATTTTCTGATGATGATATTTCTGATACTGATTTTTTTTATACTAATACGTGGGTATTGTAATGGTATCAAGGGAGGTGAAATCTTTTGTGAATTTGGGAGGAACTAACAACACATTATTTTTTTTGTTTTCCTTTTTTTATGAGTTCAGCAGATAATTGCTTGACATCTAGTGAGTTACGGGAGATAGCTAACAGTGCCGTTGATTTTTCTTTTCTCCTTTTTTGGAAGTTAGCCATCGCTGAAACAAGTTTTTTTTACCAAGGGTGAATTTGAATTTGTTTTTTCTCTCCAGTTGGTGTGAATATTTTTTAATATCTCAGTTCGTGACTTAGAGTCATTGTTCGGGAACGTGTTTATGTTTCACCTATTTGATGCTGCAGAGAAATATATGGGAGAATTTCTTGCATGTTTTGAATGCATACGTAATGGCACTACATTTTTTTTTCTGGATATTTGTGTTTCAGAAATTGTGAGTTTCTTGCACAATACATTAGTTGTATTTGTGACAACTTTGTGAGAGATAGGAAACTTGGCTAAGTTTTCTAGTGACTTATGTCGTAGTGCATATGGAGAAGTCTTGGCTAAGACACTGTGTATTTGTGGAGTTTTGTTATAATGAGTTGTGGCACATTGGTGATTTTTTCTAGAATCTTCTAGACAGTTTATTTGCCGAGTTTTTGCCTTTTTTTTTAGCAGTTATGCTAAATGGAGAGAGTTTTATAGTTTTTGACTATAACATTGAGTTATTCTCTGGAGAATTGGAGATATGTTATTTTAGAGAGATAATTGAGATATATTTGGAGTTATAATTGGTGGTATATATTATTTTGGAGTTATAATTTGAGATATAATATATTGGGGATATATTTTTGGCCATTTTTGATATTTGCCAATGGTGATGAGAGCTATGTTTAGTTCAATTATTTTGCAGCCATCTTTGTTGCAAATGGAGACACATTTTTGAGGAGATTATGGGGCAATATTTGTGAGTGTGTGAGTTAGATGCCTTGAGTGCACATTTTTTTGGAGATATATTTTGTGGAGCCTATTTTATTCCATGTGGAGTTTTATTGGGAATAGAGGTAAACATTTTTGTATTTGCCGAAATAGAGGTGATTATTCTTTATTCCTGGAGTGGTGATTTTTTTTTATTAACATATGGCTATTGGAGAAATAAGAGTGAATAATATGGGGTTGGTTATTAACCAAATGGAGGAAATATTTTTTATATCCGGAGTGGTGTTATTATTAATGTGATGTCTCATATTTATATATGGAGTTGGAATTAATCTTTGGCGGGTGACCTTTTTTTTGTGGTTATGAGAGTTTGTTTTTTTGAGCCAAGAGGAGATTTCGTGGATCTTTCTCTTTGGTTTCGTGACTATTTAGAGAGGAGTGGCATTATTGCATTAAGAGTCCTATGGAGGTGTGTGCATTTTTTGATGTTCACAAGTGTGTTATTTTGGAAGCATATAATGGGGAAAAGTCATGGTGAGAGAATAAGTCTTTGAGACAAATTTTTGACCACATTAATCATTTCCTGGAGTTAATTCTGTGAAATGTGTCTATTAGACGTTTGTTTTTTTGAGAATCATGAGTTTCCAAACTTGTGTCTGACTAGACAATTTTTATGCTGCTGTAAGAACATGCGTCCGCAGTCGATTTTTCTGCTGACAAGCGATGTGATGAGCCGTGTGCTGACTTTTTTCCTCTGAGGACGATTGCTCAGAACTTTCGCAATATCTGGAAATGTTGACAATAGCATTTCACGAAAGCACATGTGTGAGAGTTTGTTTTCTGGCAAATTCCATAACTTTACATGGAGCATTTCTTGGGAAAATGCGGGGGGTTATGTATATCATACATGTATTATGTGTTTTGTAATTGGGGAAACGTACTTGTGATTATTTATTATTATTTTCTTCCTTTTCCTGTGAGAGATGTAATTGGGGGATTGAGTTTTTAATAGCATTTCTTTTTTATCGGGAGATGTGATTTTTCGGGAGTTGCTATTTACGTAAAAGGGAGTTTGACATTAAGTCTCCTTGTAATTGATTGTATGAGCAGTAAAGGGGTTTTGCTGTTAAACATTGGAGATTTTTGCTGATTTTGTGGGGTTGTTTGAATATCAGAGCTTGAGAGAACATTTTTGGGTCTGGGTGTGTTACGTGATTCTTTTTTTTCCTTGGGCTCATTACGATTTTTTCTTTTTTTTTTGTGAGCACATTCGAGTTTGAAATGTGAGTACAGAAGTCCGTGGAGTTGCTGTGATTTCTGAGTTGTGTGTGTGCTGATGTGTGAGTTTGGAGAATTGAGTTGGAGAACTAGAACTTGATTTTTTTTTTTTTTTCTTTGAGAGTTGTGATAATGACTTATCATTTAGTAGTCATATTTAAAGGGAGTAAATTGGGAGACGTCAGTTAGTATTTCTGACCTTTTGAAATCATTGTTTGATAGAAGTAGTGTGTCTAGGGTTAATTTTCTTAGATTGACCAATGACGTGACTGACATACTAACACACACCAAAAGTCATTTCCCGACGCCAGCAAGACGTCCATTAGCCGTGTGCAGAGAGTGTTGCTGCCGTTTTTGGTGATCGCGAGAATTCTACAGCGTGTCTTTTGGGGATCTGCAGAAGCCGTGAGAAGTCTTCTACAATGAGGGAGGCATTCCGTCTTCCTACAGTCTACTGTCTGTGCAGCTAGTTGCAGACAAGCAAAGAGGGATATTCAAGAATCGAAATGCAGAAAATATGAGAGCAAAATGGCTCTAGTGCTATTTGGAGATTAAAGCGTAATATACATTATTTCATAAATGCCAGAGACGTGCAGTTTTTACTTATTTATTTTTATTTTAAAACAGGCCATGTCCAGTGTGTTTTTTTGTATTTTGCTAGGCAGGGGCTAGCGTGGTAGTGGCCGAGCCGTGAAAACGCCTAGGGTTTTTGATTAATATATTATCCATGTGTTCTCTGTGACCTATGGAATGTGGAGAACAGTGAGAAGCAACGACCCGAGGAGTAGCTGAACAATGAGTTTTCTAGGGATGGCGTGAGATAAAAATGCTTAGTTAGACAAGTCAATGCACGACAGTTTAT
Organism: Macrobrachium nipponense; assembly: GCF_015104395.2. Classification (NCBI taxonomy): domain Eukaryota; kingdom Metazoa; phylum Arthropoda; class Malacostraca; order Decapoda; family Palaemonidae; genus Macrobrachium; species Macrobrachium nipponense. Next base: position 82,201,703 of record NC_087209.1, read on the forward strand.
TATTAACTTCTTCCAAAGTGCCTTTGTGAAAACTGGGTGCAGCTAGAATTGTGAGGCGCTAATGAAGTGTGCGTTCGTATGTGCGTGTGCGCTCTTCCCTTTAATAGTTTCATACACAAGTCTATGGGGGAATTTTGATAGAGGGTCTTCGAGAGAAAGGCAAGATGCCGTGGTGCTCACCGGGGAGTTTTGTATTAAGTGTTTATAGTGGTCCGGTTGCTTGGGTGAGTGTTAAGATTACTTTAGCCAAAGAGCGGCTTGTTGTCTGTTTGACATTTTTAAGAATATCCAATATTAACCTATGATTGTTAATCTTGTGTGTGTACTTACCGGGATGTGTTCTGTGTCTTATTTGAAACAGACGGTTATGGCGGAACTGGCAATGGAGGGGACAAAGAGTTCCCAGATGGGTGTAGACTTTTTTGGTGACTAATTGATGACTCAACCATTACTATTAGACATTTTTACTGTTTGGGTTTTTTTTGAGTTGGGTCTGTAAGACTTGATTACTTGATTGATTAATTATTTATTCATTGTTAATAAATGTTAATGTTATGATGCGACTCTCTCATTTTCATTACCTGTTAGAATGGAGAGAAAGAGGTGTCGGTGCTAGAGAGAGAGATTGCTTAGAGAGAGAGAGAGAGAGAGAGAGAGAGAGAGAGGAGAGAGAGGCTGTGTGTAATACTGTGTGTTGGTTTGCCTTCCGTTGTGCTGCACGCTTACCTGATAAGTGATGGAAATATCCATACATATATTATATATATATATATATATATATATAATATATATATATATATATATATATATATATATATTATATATATATATATTTTTTTTTTTTTTTTTTTCGTTAAAAGCAATTGCTTTAGTGGCATCAATAAGTTTCTTTCAGGTTTCTTCATACCGACGAAGTTTTTTCCGATTCTCGTTCGTCCATTTCTGGTGAAATATACGCAGACTTCCTTCTTCCATTTATTGAATTTTGTCACGACAGCTGTTTCGCCTTATGGCATTATCAAGCGACTACTGACTTACAATCTGACCTTTCGGCCTATTTATCTCATCGTGTGGGAGGTATGGACCTCGAGGTATGGGTACTGGTTAGTCTAGGGATTAACAGCTTAAGGGCGTTGTTTTAGTTACAAAGAATATAAGGACATATGTACTGCGACAATAAGAGTGAAAGTTTAAACATTGGTTAAATAAATATTCAAAATACAATGCCATGTGCTAGAGTTTCCTTAAATGTATGTTTAAAATTTAATATGTTACATGTTGGTTTTAGATAAAAATTACAAAATTACATACAGGAATGAAATGAATATAGAAATCTAAAATACGGGAGTACAAAATATATGTATATTTTATAGCATGCATAAAGGTACAATAGATAATTTCTGTTTATACATAAATGTGTATGATTTAAATTTGAGTGTGTGTGTGTGTGTGTGTGTGTATATGTCCAAAATGGTCTACGTTGGTTAACGGTTGCTGATTCGTGTTGGGCGGGGTCTCAGCGACCTGAGTAAGGATGTTACTTGACTTTCGCTGACGCTGGGTCTTCTCATGCCTTCCAAGGGGCGCGATGTTCTCGGTGGATTGGGGCGCGCTGTCTGGTCCCTGTTGGCTTGGGTATTCCTTCTCCTGCTGGATGGGGAGTATATGGTCCGATTCTTGTTGGACGTTCAAGGTCGGCTTCTGAATAGCGATGCTCACTGCTGTTCCGTTATTAAGAGGCGACCGTAGTTGTCTTCTCTGTGTACGACCTGGGTGCCTTCTATGAGCTCTTGTAGAGATGGCTTTTCCTGTCGTGAACATCTATGTAATGTTGATGGATGGCCCCTTGATTTCTATGAGCCAGCAGACGTCTCCGAAGGGTCGTTGTAGTGTGCCCGATGTAGTTTTGGCTGTGAAGTTTACACACCTCCTCTGGACAAGTAAATTTGTAAACTACATTCGTGCACATCTCCTTCGGTCCCCCCGGAGCGGTGCTGTTCTTCATTATTAAGGCTGCTACAAGGTTGGGCTTACTATATATCCTGAGGCTTATTTATGGTAAGGGGCTTTTGGGGTTACGCCTCTGTTTATTATCCCGCGTAGTGTGCAGCAATCCTCCTTGTATGCAGACCCATAATGTACACGATGGTAAATAATCAAGTTTTCCTCGTTTTTCGCCATGGTGTTGGGTTGGTAAAATTCGTCCATTTTTCTTTTTTATTGCTGCTTCGATAATTTGATCTGCATACCCGTTGTTTGTCAGCAGTTGGGCGCGAATTCGGTCGAGTTCGTTATGTATATCTTCCATGATGAGCTGTGTGTGAAGGTTCTGTTGACATACGCACTCACGACAGACTTTTTATATGCGTCCGGGCACTCCCCAGTGCGTTCAAGCAACGCCCAGCGTTCGTTGCTTTCGTATAAACGGTCGTCTTTAAAACTGTCCTTCTTGTTGTTTACCAGGACATCAAGAAATGGCAAAGTCTTCTGCTGGCTGTGCTCTGTGGTGAAGTTGAGCACTGAGTTTCTTTTCAGAGCATCTGCTAGTTTTTTGTATCTTCAGGAACTCTTGTTATTTTTTGTGACGAATATATCGTCGATGTACCGCCCATAAATCCTAGTTTTAGAGAGTTCTCTAAAGGTCCTTTCTTCGACGGTGGCCATGTACATATTTGCAAAGAAGGACCCTAGTGGAGGATCCACCCATGGCGACTCCGTCTACTTGTCGAAATAATTCCCCCTGATGAGAGAGGAAAGGGGCTTCTGTAGTGCTAGCTTCAGCAATCTCTCGGAGGACATCTTCGGTAAAGTGGCAGCGGGTTCTTCTCGGACCTGTATACACGATCAAGAATGATGTCGATCGTTTCTTCGACGGGAACGTTCGTAAACAAACTCTCAACGTCGAGTGAGGCAACTGTCGTTTCTTCTGGTCCTTTTTCGTAGGAGGATCAATAAACTCACCGCTGATTTCAGTGAATATTTGCAACCGGGTATGTAAGGTACCAGCAAATCATTCAGGACTTTCGCTATCCTATCAGGTTGGGGATGTCATCTGAGAGATGATGGGCATTAGGGGGTTGCCTGCCTTTGTGTGTTTTCACTGTTCCGTAGCAGTAACGGGCCCATAGTCTCCTTTTACCTGTTAGGGGGATTTTTACGACGTCTTGCTGATTGTTGGCCTAGTCACAAGCCTCGAACTTTCTTTCTGAGGTCCTCGGTGCGGTCTTTTGTCAAGCGTTGGAATTTGGAAGTGTCAGGCCAGGATCCTATCCATCTTTTCAAAATAATCACTTTTCTTCATCACTACGTACACTGATGATTTGTCACCTTTCGTTCCTATGATGATGTCTGGGGGTTGCTACGTAGTTCTTTAGCAGCTTCCCTCATCTCCTTGGTGATATTAATTGGCTTCGGAAATGTCCTCTCTGTCGTCCTGCTTCTCCAAAACAAGTTCATCAATGACGGTAGGTGTTAGTTCTAGCTTACCATCATCTCGGAGTTATAAAAGTCGGTCTATAAGGGCCTCCGTTTCTATTCTCTTGGCTTCAGTGTGTGGTTTCGGTTGGCATAGTGGCACTGCAGACCCAAGTTCAGGAGGGACCTTGATGGGGGCTAAGGTCGATCCCAGCCAGGTTGACGAAAGCCATCTTTGTGTTTCCTCACTTCTCACGGGGCCCCCCATGAGAAGGATGAGTAGCTTCTTGTGGGCCTCGTTGTCACCACCTGTCTGTATTTCCTCTTCTCTAACTCAAGCAGGTCACGTGCTTTTTGTTGGTCATCTAGTGGGAGCTGTTAATGCAGAAATCTTCCCAACGTTTTCTCTTCTCAACTTCAAGTTGCTGGATTCTTGCTGCGGATTCTTCTATACGGTGTCGGAGTATCTTCTCTACCTCCCTCCATCGTGGTCCATGCCCGGCCACTTCTTCCAATACTTTTAGGGCATAGTTTTTCTCTTAATACAATTTTCGTTAAAAGAACAAAATTGCTTTAGTGGCATCAATAAGTTTCTTGCAGGTATCTTCATTACCGACGAAGTTTTTTCCGATTCTCGTTCGTCAATTTCTGGTGAAATATACGCAGACTTCCTTCTTCCATTTATTGAATTTTGTCACGACAGCTGTTTCGCCTTATGGCATTATCAAGCGACTACTGACTTACAATCTGACCTTTCGGCCTATTTATCTCATCGTTTTGTGGGAGGTATGACCTCGAGGTATGGGTACTGGTTAGTCTAGGGATTAACAGCTTAAGGGTGGGCGTTGTTTTAGTTACAAAGAATATAAGGACATATGTACTGCGACAATAAGAGTGAAAGTTTAAACATTGGTTAAATTAAATAAAATTCAAAATACAATGCCATGTGCTAGAGTTTCCTTAAATGTATGTTTAAAATTTAATATGTTACATGTTGGTTTTTAGATAAAAATTACAAAATTACATACAGGAATGAAAATGAAATATAGAAATCTAAATACGGGAGTACAAATATATGTATATATTTTATAGCATGCTAAAGGTACAATAGATAATTCTGTTTATACATAAATGGTGTATGATTTTTAAATTTGAGTGTGTCGTGGTGTGTGTGTGTGTGTGTATGTCCAAAATGTCTACGTGGTTAACGGTTGCTGATTCGTGTTGGGCGGGTCTCAGCGACCTGAGTAAGGATGTTACTTGACTTTTCGCTGACGCTGGTCTTCTCATGCCTTCCAAGGGGCGCGATGTTCTCGGTGGGGGGGGGGTATTGGGGCGCGCTGTCGGGGGGGTCTGGTCCTGTTGGCTTGGGTATTCCTTCTCCTGCTGGAGGGGAGTATAGGTCCGATTCTTGTTGGACGTTCAAGGTCGGCTTCTGAATAGCGATGCTCACTGCTTCCGTTATTAAGAGGCGGACCGTAGTTGTCTTCTCTGTGTACGACCTGGGTGCCTTCTATGAGCTCTTGTAGAGATGGCTTCCTGTCGTGAACATCTATGTCAATGTTGATGGATGGCCCCTTGATTTCTATGAGCCAGCAGACGTCTCCGAAGGGTCGTTGTAGTGTGCCCGATGTTAGTTTTGGCTGTGAAGTTTACACACCTCCTCTGGGACAAGTAAATTTGTAAAACTACATTCGTGCACATCTCCTTCGGTCCCCCACCCCGGAGCGGTGCTGTTCTTCATTATTAAGGCTGCTACAAGGTTGGGCTTACTATATATCCTGAGGGCTTATTTTTTAGGGTAAGGTGGGGCTTTTGGGGTTACGCCTCTGTTTATTATCCCGCGTAGTGTGCAGCAATCCTACTTGTATGCAGACCCATAATGTACACGATGGTGAAATAATCAAGTTTTCCTCGTTTTTCGCCATGGTGTTGGGTTGGTTAAATTCGTCCATTTTCTTTTTTATTGCTGCTTCGATAATTTGATCTGCATACCCCCGTTGTTTTTTTGTCAGCAGTTGGCGAATTCGGTCGAGTTCGTTATGTATATCTTTCCATGATGAGCTGTGTGTGAAGGTTCTGTTGACATACGCACTCACGACAGACTTTTTATATGCGTCCGGGCACTCCCCGCGTGCGTTCAAGCAACGCCCAGCGTTCGTTGCTTTCGTATAAAACGGTCGTCTTTAAACTGTCCTTCTTGTTGTTTTTTTACCAGGACATCAAGAAATGGCAAAGTCTTCTTGCTGGCTGTGCTCTGTTGGTGAAGTTGAGCACTGAGTTTCTTTTCAGAGCATCTGCTAGTTTTTTGGTATCTTCAGGCTCTTTATTGTGACGAATATATCGTCGATGTACCGCCCATAAATCCTAGGTTTAGAGTGTTCTCTAAAGGTCCTTTCTTCGACGGTGGCCATGTACATATTTGCAAAGAGGACCCTAGTGGGGATCCCATGGCGACTCCGTCTACTTGTCGAAATAATTCCCCCTGATGAGAGAGGAAAGGGGTTTCTTCTGTAGTGCTAGCTTTCAGCATCTCTCGGAGGACATCTTCGGAAATGGGCAGCGGGTTCTTCTCGGACCTGTATACACGATCAAGAATGATGTCGATCGTTTCTTCGACGGGAACGTTCGTAAACAAACTCTCAACGTCGAGTGAGGCAATGTCGTCTTCTGGTCCTTTTTCCTGTAGGAGATCAATAAAACTCCACCGCTGATTTCAGTGAATATGCACCGGGTATGTAAGGTACCAGCAAATCATTCAGGACTTTCGCTATCCTATAGGTTGGGGATGTCATCTGAGAGATGATGGGCCTTAGGGGGTGCCTGCCTTGTGTGTTTTCACTGTTCGTAGCAGTAACCGGGCCCATAGTCTCCTTTTACCTTAGGGAATTTTACGACGTCTTGCTGATGTTGGCCCTAGTCACAAGCTCGACACTTTCTTTCTGAGGTCCTCGGTGGGGTCTTTTGTCAAGAGGTTGGAATTTGGAAGTGTCCAGGAGGATCCTATCCATCTTTTCAAAAATAATCACTTTTCTTCATCACTACGTACCACTGATGATTTGTCACCTTCCGTATGATGATGTCTGGGTTCGATACGTAGTTCTTTAGCAGCTTTCCCTCATCTCCTTGGTGATTAATTGGCTTCGGAAATGTCCTCTCTGTCGTCCTGTTCTTTCCACAAGTTTCATCAATGACGGTAGGTGTTAGTTCTAGCTTACCATCATCTCGGAGTTGTAAAAAGTCGGTCTATAAGGGCCTCCGTTTCTATTCTCTTGGCTTCAGTGTGTGGTTTCTTGGCATAGTGTCACTGCAGACCCAGGTTCAGGAGGACCTTTGATGGGGGCTAAGGTCCGATTCCAGCCAGGTTGACGAAAGCCATCTTTGTGTTCCTTCACTTCTCACGGGGTTGGGGCCCCCCATGAAGGATGAGTAGCTTCTTGTTGTGCCTCGTTGTCACCACCTGTCTGTATTTCCTCTTCTCTAACTCAAGAACAGGTCACGTGCTTTTGTTGGTCATCTAGTGGGCTGTTAATGCAGAAATCTTCCCAACGTTTCTCTTCTCAACTTCAAGTTGCTGGATTCTTGCTGCGGATTCTTCTATACGGTGTCGGAGTATCTTCTCTACCTCCCTCCATCGTGTCCATGCCCGGCACTTCTTCCAATACTTTTAGGGCATAGTTTTTCTTCTAATACCAATTTTCGTTAAAAGCAATTGCTTTTAGTGGCATCAATAAGTTTCTTGCAGGTATCTTCATACCGACGAAGTTTTTTCCGATTCTCGTTCGTCAATTTCTGGTGAAAATATACGCAGACTTCCTTCTTCCAATTTAGTTGAATTTTGTCACGACAGCTGTTTTCGCCTTATGGCATTATCAAGCGACTACTGACTTACAATCTGACCTTTCGGCCTATTTATCTCATCGTGTGGGAGGTATGACCTCGAGGTATGGGTACTGGTTAGTTCTAGGGATTAAACAGCTTAAGGGCGTTGTTTTAGTTACAAAAGAATATAAGGAAACATATGTACTGCGACAATAAGAGTGAAGTTTAAACATTGGTTAAATAATATTCAAAATACAATGCATGTGCTAGAGTTTCCTTAAAATGTATGTTTAAAATTTAATATGTTACATGTGGTTTTAGATAAAAATTACAAAATTACATACAGGAATGAAAATGAATATAGAAAATCTAAATACGGGAGTACAAATATATGGATATATTTTATAGCATGCATAAAGGTACAATAGATCAATTTCTGTTTATACATAAATGTGTATGATTTAAATTTGAGTGTGTGTGTGTGTGTGTGTGTGTGTGTGTATGTCCAAAATGGTCTACGTTGGTTAACGGTGCTGATTCGTGTTGGGCGGGTTCAGCGACCTGAGTAAGGATGTTACTTGGACTTTCGCTGACGCTGGGTCTTCTCATGCCTTCCAAGGGGCGCGATGTTCTTCGGTGGATTGGGGCGGGGCGCTGTGCTGGTCCTGTTGGATTGGGTATTCCTTCTCCTGCTGGAGGGGAGTATATGGTCCGATTCTTGTTGGACGTTCAAGGTCGGCTTCTGAATAGCGATGCTCACTGCTTCCGTTATTAAGAGGCGACCGTAGTTGTCTTCTCTGTGTACGACCTGGGTGCCTTCTATGAGCTCTTGTAGAGATGGCTTCCTGTCGTGAACATCTATGTAATGTTGATGGATGGCCCCTTGATTTCTATGAGCCAGCAGGACGTCTCCGAAGGGTCGTTGTAGTGTGCCCGATGTAGTTTTGGCTGTGAAGTTTACAACCTCCTCTGGACAAGTTAAATTTGTAAACAAAAATACGATTCGTGCACATCTCCTTCGGTCCCCCCGGACGCGGTGCTGTTCTTCATTATTAAGGCTGCTACAAGGTTGGGCTTACTATATATCCTGAGGCTTATTTTATGGTAAAGGGGCTTTGGGGTTTATTCGCCTCTGTTTATTATCCCGCGTAGTGTGCAGCAATCCTACTTGTATGCAGACCCATAATGGTACACGATGGTAAATAATCAAGTTTTCCCTCGTTTTTCGCCATGGTGTTGGGTTGGTAAAATTCGTCCATTTTCTTTTTTATTGCTGCTTCGATAATTTGATCTGCATACCCGTTGGTTTGTCAGCAGTTTGGCGAATTCGGTCGAGTTCGTTATGTATATCTTTCCATGATGAGCTTTGTGTGTTGGAAGGTTCTGTTGGACATACGCACTCACGACAGACTTTTTATATGCGTCCGGGCACTCCCCGCGTGGCGGTTCAAGCAACGCCCAGCGTTCGTTGCTTTCGTATAAACGGTCGTCTTTAAACTGTCCCCTTGCTTGTTGTTTTACCAGGACATCAAGAAATGGCAAAGTCTTCTGCTGGCTGTGCTCTGTGGTGAAGTTGAGGCACTGAGTTTCTTTTCAGAGCATCTGCTAGTTTTTTTGGTATCTTCAGGCTCTTTTATTGTGACGAATATATCGTCGATGTACCGCCCATAAATCCTAGGTTTTAGATGTTCTCTAAAGGTCCTTTCTTCGACGGTGGTCCATACATATTTGCAAAGAGGACCCCTAGTGGGGATCCATGGCGACTCGTCTACTTGTCGAAATAATTCCCTTTCCCCCTGATGAGAGAGGAAAGGGGCCTTCTGTAGTGCTAGCTTTCAGCATCTCTCGGAGGACTCTTCGGAAATGGGCAGCGGGTTCTTCTCGGACCTGTATACACGATCAAGAATGATGTCGATCGTTTTCTTCGACGGGAAACGTTCGTAAAACAAAACTCTCAACGTCGAGTGAGGCAATGTCGTCTTCTGGTCTTTTTCCTGTAGGAGATCAATAAACTCCACCGCTGATTTCAGTGAATATGCACCGGGTATGTAAGGTACCAGCAAATCATTCAGGACTTTCGCTATCCTATAGGTTGGGGATGTCATCTGAGAGATGATGGGCCTTAGGGGGTTGGGGGTTGCCTGCCTTGTGTGTTTTCACTGTTCCGTAGCAGTAACCGGGGCCATAGTCTCCTTTTACCTTAGGAATTTTACGACGTCTTGCTGATTGTTGGCCTAGTCACAAGCCTCGACACTTTCTTTCTGAGGTCCTCGGTGGGGGGGTCTTTTGTCAAGCGTTGGAATTGGAAGTGTCCAGGAGGATCCTATCCATCTTTTTCAAAATAATCACTTTTCTTCATCACTACGGTACACTGATGATTTGTCACCTTTCCGTATGATGATGTCTGGGTTGCTACGTAGTTCTTTAGCAGCTTCCCTCATCTCCTTGGTGATTTAATTGGCTTCGGAAATGTCCTCTCTGTCGTCCTGCTTCTCCAACAAGTTCATCAATGACGGTAGGTGTTAGTTCTAGCTTACCATCATCTCGGAGTTGTAAAAGTCGGTCTATAAGGGCCTCCGTTCTATTCCTCTTGGCTTCAGTGTGTGGTTTCTTGGCATAGTGGGGCACTGCAGACCCCAGGTTCAGGAGGGACCTTGATGGGGCTAAGGTCGAAGCAGCAATAAAAAAAGAAAATGGACGAATTTTAATTTTACCAACCCAACACATGGCGAAAAAAAAAAACGAGGAAAACTTGATTATTTACATGCGTGGTACATTATGGGTCTGCATACAAGGAGGATTGCTGCACACTACGCGGGATAATAAACAGAGGCGTACCCCAAAAGCCCTTACCATAAAATAAGCCTCAGGATATATAGTAAGCCCAACCTTGTAGCAGCCTTAATAATGAAGAACAGCACCGCTCCGGGGGGACGAAGGAGATGTGCACGAATGTAGTTTACAAATTTACTGTCCAGAGGAGGTGTGTAAACTTCACAGAAAACAAAACTACATCGGGCACACTACAACGACCCTTCGGAGACGTCTGCTGGCTCATAGAATCAAGGGGCCATCCATCAACATTACATAGATGTTCACGACAGGAAGCCATCTCTACAAGAGCTCATAGAAGGCACCCAGGTCGTACACAGAGAAGACAACTACGGTCGCCTCTTAATAACGGAAGCAGTGAGCATCGCTATTCAGAAGCCGACCTTGAACGTCCAACAAGAATCGGACCACATTACTCCCCTCCAGCAGGAGAAGGAATACCCAAGCCAACAGGGACCAGACAGCGCGCCCCAATCCACCGAGAACATCGCGCCCCTTGGAAGGCATGAGAAGACCCAGACGTCAGCGAAAGTCAAGTAACATCCTTACTCAGGTCGCTGAGACCCCGCCCAACACGAATCAGCAACCGTTAACCAACGTAGACCCATTTTTGGACATACACACACACACACACACACACACACACACTCAAATTTAAATCCATACATTTATGTATAAACAGAAATTATCTATTGTAACCTTTATGCATGCTATAAAATATATACATATATTTGTACTCCCGTATTTAGATTTCTATATTCATTTTCATTCCTGTATGTAATTTTGTAATTTTTATTTCTAAAACCAACATGTAAACATATTAATTTTAAATACATTTAAGGAAACTCTAGCACATGGCATTGTATTTTGAATATTTATTCAACCAATGTTTAAACTTTCACTCTTATTGTCGCAGTACATATGTCCTTATATTCTTTGTAACTAAAAACAACGCCTTAAGCTGTTAATCCCTAGACTAACCCAGTACCCATACCTCGAGGTCATACCTCCCACACGATGAGATAAATAGGCCGAAAGGTCAGATTGTAAGTCAGTAGTCGCTTGATAATGCCATAAGGCGAAACAGCTGTCGTGACAAAATTCAATAAATGGAAGAAGGAAGTCTGCGTATATTTCACCAGAAATTGACGAACGAGAATCGGAAAAAACTTCGTCGGTATGAAGATACCTGCAGAAACTTATTGATGCCACTAAAGCAATTGCTTTTAACGAAAATTGTATTAGAGAAAAACTATGCCCTAAAAGTATTGGAAGAAGTGGCCGGGCATGGACACGATGGAGGGAGGTAGAGAAGATACTCCGACACCGTATAGAAGAATCCGCAGCAAGAATCCAGCAACTTGAAGTTGAGAAGAGAAAACGTTGGGAAGATTTCTGCATTAACAGCCCACTAGATGACCAACAAAAAGCACGTGACCTGCTTGAGTTAGAGAAGAGGTAAATACAGACAGGTGGTGACAACGAGGCACAACAAGAAGCTACTCATCCTTCATGGGGGGCCCCGTGAGAAGTGAGGAACACAAAGATGGCTTCGTCAACCTGGCTGGAATCGACCTTAGCCCCCATCAAAGGTCCCTCCTGAAACCTGGGTCTGCAGTGCCACTATGCCAAGAAACCACACACTGAAGCCAAGAGAATAGAAACGGAGGCCTTATAGACCGACTTTTTACAACTCCGAGATGATGGTAAGCTAGAACTAACACCTACCGTCATTGATGAACTTGTTGGAGAAGCAGGACGACAGAGAGGACATTTCCGAAGCCAATTAATCACCAAGGAGATGAGGGAAGCTGCTAAAGAACTACGTAGCAACCCCAGACATCATCATACGGAAAGGTGACAAATCATCAGTGTACGTAGTGATGAAGAAAAGTGATTATTTTGAAAAGATGGATAGGATCCTCCTGGACACTTCCAAATTCCAACGCTTGACAAAAGACCCCACCGAGGACCTCAGAAAGAAAGTGTCGAGGCTTGTGACTAGGGCCAACAATCAGCAAGACGTCGTAAAATTCCCTAAGGTAAAAAGGAGACTATGGGCCCGGTTACTGCTACGGAACAGTGAAACACACAAGGCAGGCAACCCCCTAAGGCCATCATCTCTCAGATGACATCCCCAACCTATAGGATAGCGAAAGTCCTGAATGATTTCTGGTACCTTACATACCCGGTGCATATTCACTGAAATCAGCGGTGGAGTTTATTGATCTCCTACAGGAAAAAGGACCAGAAGACGACATGCCTCACTCGACGTTGAGGAGTTTGTTTACGAACGTTCCCGTCGAAGAAACGATCGACATCATTCTTGATCGTGTATACAGGTCCGAGAAGAACCCGCTGCCCATTTCCGAAGATGTCCTCCGAGAGATGCTGAAAGCTAGCACTACAGAAGCCCCTTTCTCTCTCATCAGGGGGATTATTTCGACAAGTAGACGGAGTCGCCATGGGATCCCCACTAGGGGGTCCTCTTTGCAAATATGTACATGGCCACCGTCGAAGAAAGGACCTTAGAGAACATCTAAAACCTAGGATTTATGGGCGTACATCGACGATATATTCGTCACAATAAAAGAGCCTGAAGATACCAAAAACTAGCAGATGCTCTGAAAAGAAACTCAGTTGCTCAAACTTCACCACAGAGCACAGCCAGCAGAAGACTTTGCCATTTCTTGATGTCCTGGTAAAACAACAAGAAGGACAGTTTAAGACGACCGTTTATACGAAAGCAAACGAACGCTGGCGTTGCTTGAACGCACGCGGGGAGTGCCCGGACGCATATAAAAAGTCTGTCGTGAGGGGGGCGTATGTCAAACAGAACCTTCACCACACAGCTCATCATGGAAAGATATACATAACGAACTCGACCGAATTCGCCAACTGCTGACAAAACAACGGGTATGCAGATCAAATTATCGAAGCAGCAATAAAAAGCAAAATGGACGAATTTTACCAACCCAACACCATGGCGAAAAACGAGGAAAACTTGATTATTTACCATCGTGTACATTATGGGTCTGCATACAAGGAGGATTGCTGCACACTACGCGGGATAATAAACAGAGGCGTAACCCCAAAAGCCCCTTACCATAAAATAAGCCTCAGGATATATAGTAAGCCCAACCTTGTAGCAGCCTTAATAATGAAGAACAGCACCGCTCCGGGGGGACCGAAGGAGATGTGCACGAATGTAGTTTACAAATTTACTTGTCCAGAGGAGGTGTGTAAACTTCACAGCCAAAACTACATCGGGCACACTACAAACGACCCTTCGGAGACGTCTGCTGGCTCATAGAAATCAAGGGGCCATCCATCAACATTACATAGATGTTCACGACAGGAAGCCATCTCTACAAGAGCTCATAGAAGGCACCCAGGTCGTACACAGAGAAGACAACTACGGTCGCCTCTTAATAACGGAAGCAGTGAGCATCGCTATTCAGAAGCCGACCTTGAACGTCCAAACAAGAATCGGACCATATACTCCCCTCCAGCAGGAGAAGGAATACCCAAGCCAACAGGGACCAGACAGCGCGCCCCAATCCACCGAGGAACATCGCGCCCCTTGGAAGGCATGAGAAGACCCAGCGTCAGCGAAAGTCAAGTAACATCCTTACTCAGGTCGCTGAGACCCCGCCCAACACGAATCAGGCAACCGTTAACCAACGTAGCATTTTGGACATACACACACACACACACACACACACACACTCAAATTTAAATCATACACATTTTATGTATAAACAGAAATTATCTATTGTACCTTTATGCATGCTATAAAATATATACATATTGTACTCCCGTATTAGAGTTTCTTATATTCATTTTTCATTCCTGTATGTAATTTTGTAATTTTTATCTAAAACCAACATGTAACATATTAAATTTTAACATACATTTAAGGAACTCTAGCACATGGCATTGTATTTTGAATATATTTATTTAACCAATGTTTAAACTTTCACTCTTATTGTCGCAGTACATATGTCCTTATATCTTTGTAACTAAAACAACGCCCTTAAGCTGTTAATCCCTAGACTAACCAGTACCCATACCTCGAGGTCATACCTCCCACGATGAGATAAATAGGCCGAAAGGTCAGATTGTAAGTCAGTAGTCGCTTGATAATGCCCATAAGGCGAAACAGCGTCGTGACAAAATTCAATAAAGGAAGAAGGAAGTCTGCGTATATTTCACCAGAAATTGACGAACGAGAATCGGAAAAAACTTCGTCGGTATGAAGATACCTGCAAGAAACTTATGATGCCACTAAAGCAATTGCTTTTAACGAAAATGTATTAGAGAAAAAACTATGCCCTAAAAAGAGATATATATATATATATATATATACAAATATATATATATATATATATATATATATATATATATATATATATATATATATATATATATACTTTTAGGGCATAGTTTTTCTCGAATACAATTTTCGTTAAAAGCAATTGCTTTTGTGGCATCAATAAGTTTCTTGCAGAGATATTCATGTCGTGACAAAATTCAATAAATGGAAGAAGGAAGTTCTGCGTATTTTTCCACAGAAATTGACGAACGAGAATTGGAAAAAAACTTCGTTTGTATGAAGATACTGCAGAAACTTATTGATGCCACTAAAGCAATGCTTTTAACGAATATATATATATATATATATATATATATATATATATATATATATATATATATATATATATATATATATATATATATAATATATATATATATATATATATATATATATATATATATATATATATATATATATATATATATATATATACCTATATATATATATATATATATATATATATATATATAGTATGTAAAATGTCTAATAGTAATGGTAGTCATCATTAGTCACCAAAAAGTCTACACCCATCTGGGAACTCTTTGTCCCCTCCATTGCCAGTTCCGCCAGAACCGTCTGTTTCAAAGACACAGAACACATCCCGGTAAGTACACACACAAGATTAACAATCATAGGTTAAATATTGGATATTCTTAAAAATGTCAAACAGACAACAAGCCGCTCTTTGGCTAAAGTAATCTTAACACTCACCCAAGCAACCGGACCACTATAAACACTTAATAAAAAACTCCCGGGTGAGCACCACGGCATCTTGCCTTTCTCTCGAAGACCCTCTATCAAAATTCCCCCATAGACTTGTGTATGAAACTATTAAAGGGAAGAGGCGCACACGCACATACGAACGCACACTTCATTAGCGCCTCACAATTCTAGCTGCACCCAGTTTCACAAAGGCACTTTGAGAAGAGTTAATAAACTGTCGTGTATTGACTTGCCTAACTAAGCATTTTTATCTCACGCCATCCCTAGAAACTCATTGTTCAGCTACTCTCGGGTCGTTGCTTCTCACTGTTCTCCACATTCCATAGGTCACAGAGAACACATGGACAATATATTATTAATCAAAAACTCTTGGCGTTTCACGGCTCGGCCACTACCACGCTAGCCCCTGCCTAGCAAAATACAAAACACACTGGCCGGTTTAAAATAAAATATAAGTAAAAACTGCACGTCTCTGGCATTATGAAATAAAGTATATTACGCTTTAATCTCCAAATAGCACTAGACGCATTTTCTCTCATATTTTCTGCATTTCGGATTCTTGAATATCCCTCTTTGCTTGTCTGCAACTAGCTGCACAGACAGTAGACTGTAGGAAGACGGAATGCCTCCCTCATCGTAGAAGACTTCTCACGGCTTCTGCAGATCCCCAAAAGACACGCTGTAGAATTCTCGCGATCACCAAAAACGGCAGCAACACTCTCTGCACACGGCTGGTGGACGTCTTGCTGGCGTCGGGAAATGACTTTTGGTGTGTGTTAGTATGTCAGTCACGTCATTGGTCAATCTAAGAAAATTAACCCAGACATACTACTTCTATCAAACAATGATCTCAAAAGGTCAGAAATACTAACTGAACGTCTCCCAATTAACTCCCTTTAATATGACTACTAAATGATAAGTCATTATCACAACTCTCAAAGAAAAAAAAAAAAATCAAGTTCTAGTTCTCCAACTCAATTCTCCAAACTCACACATCAGCACACACAACTCAGAAATCACAGCAACTCACGGACTTCTGTACTCACATTTCAAACTCGAATGTGCTCACAAAAAAAAAAAAGAAAAAATCGTAATGAGCCCAAGGAAAAAAAGAATCACGTAACACACCCAGACCCAAAAAATGTGTTCTCTCAAGCTCTGATATTCAGCAAAAATCTCCAATGTTTACAGCAAAAACCCCTTTACTGCTCATACAATCAATTACAATGAGACTTAATGTCAAACTCCCTTTTACGTAAATAGCAACTCCCGAAAAATCACATCTCCCGATAAAAAAGAAATGCTATTAAAAACTCAATCCCCCAATTACATCTCTCACAGGAAAAGGAAGAAAAATAATAAAAAAATAATCACAAGTACGTTTCCCCAATCACAAAACACATAATATATGTATGATATACATAACCCCCCGCATTTTCCCAAGAAATGCTCCATGTAAAGTTATGGAATTTGCCAGAAAGAAACAAAATTCACACATGTGCTTTCGTGAAATGCTATTGTCAACATTTCCAGATATTGCGAAAGTTCTGAGCAATCGTCCTCAGAGGAAAAAAGTCAGCACACGGCTCATCACATCGCTTGTCAGCAGAAAAATCGACTGCGGACGCATGTTCTAACAGCAGCATAAAAATTGTCTAGTCAGACACAAGTTTGGAAACTCATGATTCTCAAAAAAACGTCTAACAGACACATTTCACAGAATTAACTCCAGGATATGATTAATATGTTCAAAAATTTGTCTCAAAGACTTATTCTCTCACCATGACTTTTCCCCATTATATGCTTCCAAAATAACACACTTGTGAACATAAAAAATGCACACACCTCCATAGGACTCCTATTGCAATAATGCCACTCCTCTCTAAATAGTCACGAAACCAAAGAGAAAGAACCACAGAAATCTCCTCTTGGCTCAAAAAAACAAACTCCCATAACCACAAAAAAAAGATCACCCGCCAAAGATTAATTCCAACTCCATATATAAATATGTGACATCACATTAATAATAACACCAATCCGGATATAAAAAATATTTCCTCCATTTGGTTAATAAACAACCCCATATTATTCACTCTTATTTCTCCAATAGCCATATGTTAATAAAAAAAATCACCACTCCAGGAATAAAGAATAATCACCTCTATTTCGGCAAAAATACAAAATATTTACCTCTATTTCCCCAATAACTCCACGTGGAATAAAATAAGGCTCCAAAAAATATATCTCCAAAAAAATGTGCACTCAAGGCATCTAACTCACACACTCACAAATATTGCCCCATAATCTCCTCAAAAATGTGTCTCCATTTGCAACAAAGATGGCTGCAAAATAATTGAACTAAACATAGCTCTCATCACCATTGGCAAATATCAAAAATGGCCAAAAATATATCCCCAATATATTATATCTCAAATTATAACTCCAAAATAATATATACCTCCAATTATAACTCCAATATATCTCAATTATCTCTCTAAAATAACATATCTCCAATTTCCAGAGAATAACTCAATGTTATAGTCAAAAACTATAAAACTCTCTCCATTTAGCATAACCAAAGAGAATAATTTCATGGTTAATAGTTATGAGTATCTACAAGCATTGGTACACTGATTAAGTGTTTTGGGAGAAAACATAACAAAATAAATGTGCCAAGGGGAAATAATATCGTGTATCTTTTGCTGAGTGCAATTTCATCAAATGCAAAAGTCAACGTTAATTCTCGACTATATATATATATATATATATATATATATATATATATATATATATATATATATATATATATATATATATATATATATATATATGTATATATATATATAGATATATATATATATATATATATATATATATACATATATATAATATATATATATATATATATATATATATATATATATATATATATATATATATATATATATATATAGTCGAGAATTAACGTTGACTTTTGCATTTGATGAATGAAATTGCACTCCAGCAAAAGATACACGATATTATTTCCCCTTGGCACAGTTATTTTATATACATTAATATATATATATATATATAGATAGAATATATATATGAGGTATAGTAGTATAACACAGAGATACATATATAGGTATATGATAGATAGATAAGATAGATAGAGATAGAGTATAGATGTATCAGAGATAGTAGAGATACGATTATATATATATATATATATATATAATATATAGATATCTAGAGATATATATATATAATATATATATATCTTCTATAGATTACATATATATTCTATATCTATATATATATATATATATATATATATATATATATATTATATGTATATATATATATATATATATATATATTATATATAATATATATAATATATATATATGTATATATATATATACATATTATATATATATATATATAAATATATATAGTATATATATTAGATATAATATTGTAGATAGTGTAGATCTATATAAATATAGATATATATATTATAGAGATATATTAGATATATAATAATATATACAATATACACATTTAGGTTTTATAATAATATATATATAATACAAATGGCACATTTTGTTATATACATTACAATATATATAATAGTATAATACACTATCTAATTAATATATTATACATATATATCTATAATATATTAATATATAATATATATAATATATAATATTACTATATATATATATATTATAATTATATCTATATCATATACATAGATACAAATGGCACATTATTTTATATACATATATATATATATATATATATATATATTATATATATTACATAAATATATATATACCTATATCTATATATATATATATATTCTATTATATATATAATAATATATTATATATATATATATTATTAATATATACATGGCAACTTTTTTTATTTTATATACCCTATATATATATTATATATACATATATTATATTTTATATATATAACATATTATATATATATATATTATATAATATATATAGATATATATATTATATATATATATATATATATATTTAGTCGAGAATTAACGTTGACTTTTGCATTTGATGAAATTGCACTCAGCAAAAGATACACGATATTATTTCCCCTTGGCACATTTATTTTGTTATGTTTTCTCCCAAAACACTTAATCAGTGTACCAATGCTTGTAGACACTCATAACCATTAACCATGAAATTATTCTCTTTGGTTACACATATTTTATTACATTTTTTCACAAAATACTCACCGCACCCATGATTATCTTCACTTTAACCTCAAGCAGGACGGAGAATATAGGCTATGAGTGAACTTAATTTGTAACCACTGGTTTACATATATATAGCTAATATTAGCGAATGTTACTATATTTTCAGAATGTTTGATCATAAGCTAATTTTCATTAAGCTTCAGGATATAATTTACTACTTTTATTTGAATATTATAATTGAATTCATTAAAAGTTGCACAATTAAGTTAACTCCACTGCCCAGCGGGAGGAAATCCTGCCACTCACAAGTTTA
The DNA here is from genome assembly GCF_015104395.2 of Macrobrachium nipponense. Lineage (NCBI taxonomy): Eukaryota > Metazoa > Arthropoda > Malacostraca > Decapoda > Palaemonidae > Macrobrachium > Macrobrachium nipponense. The sequence goes on from NC_087209.1 coordinate 82,221,404, forward strand.
CGTTTACACATGAAAATTTAGTTCTAATGACAGAACTTTGTTATGAAGACCAAAGTTAAGTACTTCTGAAGAAATAATCCTTAGATACTTCAGTAGATAATTGTCGGTTTTAATGGGTTAAGTGTTTATAAGCTTAGGGCCATTGAGTAAGTATTCTGGGAGAAAATAGTGGCAAAATCCCAATAGAAATAATTTTATGGATAATGGAAATTAAAGTGACGATAAGCATGGGTGCGGTGAATGTTTCGTGTGAAAAAATGTAAGAAAATATGTGTAACAAGAGAAAATAATTTCATGGTTAATGGTTATGAGTGTTTACAAGCATGGGTGCATTGAGTAAGTGTTTTGGGAGAAAACAAAATACATGTACCATGAGAAAATAATTTCGTGTATCTTTTGCCGAGTGCAATTTCATCAAATGCGAAAGTCAACGTTAATTCTTGACTAGACACACTTGTTTCGAGCACGACGGCTAACTTTAGAACCAGATAATAAATAATATTACAGGATGTAGAACGAGACAGTCTATAACTAAATTGAGGCCGCCATGTTCACAATCGAAGGCGACGCGTTTTTTCCCGTCAAAACCTCCGCCCTTGTCAGGAATAAAGTTTAGTCACGAGCTTTATGTTCTTTTCTTCCTTACGTCGTAATTTATTCATCGGTCCATTTGAGACATGACAAAGACTTAAACTCTCGCAAAAGCTTCAACCCTTTACTATTTATGTGTATACAGTTGTTTATTTGTTTGCTGAATTGCCTCTCTTGTGTGCTACTTTTTTTTAGTAGTTTGTATCAATTCAATCTGGTCTTCAATTTTTTTTCTTTTTCAGGCACTCTGCTCTAGTCAGAGTTTCCTTGTAGGTTAACGTGTTATTAATGGCCCCTTTGATTAGGAATTGCCATTCTTTAGGCAGAGTTTTGTCTGCGATTGCCAAGATAAATGGACACTGGGTAATGATTCAATGCTATTTCTAATAAATCTTCCTGGATACTTAGCGCCGAGGGCAATAAATCTCTGCATGGAAGCAACGGCATTAGTCATTTTTATGAAACTGCAGCTAATTGCAACACTCTTCCAAGCAGGCTCCAGTTTCAAGTGTCAAGGGCGCCAGATTCTTATCTTCGTTGAGAGATTTGTTTTCACCCAGAGTCGTCTTTGTCTGTCAGCAGATTTGCTGAAGAGTTGAGCAGACGGATGTCCTTCTACGAAGTCAAGCGGAAGTCAAACATTAGATAGTCTGTGTTCACTTTTGATCTTTTTTCTTCTTTGATTGTACAACATTTCTGTGAACCTTTTTGGATAATTGCATGAAATTGTTTATGCGTATATTTCTTCCTTTTTTTGAGGGAAAAGCCAGTTGAGAGTTTTACATCAATAACATAATGATGCTGATTCTATCATTTACTTCTAAAAACATAGGGCAAAACTAGAAGCAAATGACAAATTATATGGTCTTTACTAGTCTAGCCAACAAAGCTAGAAATAATAAGAGACTGAGGAACGTCCAGTTCGAACTACAACGAAAAATGAGTTCGAACTACAACGAAAAATGAGTTTAATTATACTTTATAAAACCCCCCCCCAAAAAAAAAAATCGATTTTGGATGAAATGCTTTTAAAATAAGATAGTAACATCATTTTTAAAATCAGAAATAATAATAATAATAATAATAATAATAATAATAATAATAATAATAATAATAATAATAATAATAATAGAGATGATGATGATGATAATAATAATAATAATAATAATAATAATAATAATAATAATAATAATAATAATAATAATAATAATAATAATAATAATAATGTGGCGCCGTGGAGGAGTGGGTTAGGTCGTCAATACGGAAATATGGAGATGCTACATCAGAAGCAACCCGACGGAGAGAGGATATAGAAGAAGATTGGTCAACATCTGGAATGAGAGGAATAACACCCCCTAAACAGAGCAGAGGTTGGCAGACCAAGTAAGGAACATAAAGAAAAAGAACTGGCTCTCCCCAACAGAAAGAGAAGAACTGGAAAGGGAAATGTCACACGACAACGAATTACACGAAGACGAACTGAGAGACGATGCCACAGAAGACGACAGGGAGGATGGGGATCAAACAACGACACACGAAGAAACACCGACGAAGTAACAGAGAGGACGGAATGGGTAGAAAAGATTAGACAATGGATGGAGCCAGATACAGAGAGAACAAAGATCCCCTCCATGAAAGCCTACAACACCAAGAAATTAAGGGAGAAAACAAGTGAGGTCAATGAAATAATGGGCATAATACACACCACCAGTATCACAGAAACAAATAACTTGGCATATGCAGGAGCAAGATTAGTAGCAGAACTGATGGGGATTCGAACACCAACACCACCAGCACAACCAACCCAACAGAAACCAAAACAGCAACCTCCTTGGAAAAGGCGCCTGGAAAAGCAAATCATGGTGATGAGATCTGACTTGAGTAAACGGAAAGAGATGGCAGAAAAAAGGCAAAGAAACAAGAAAACAAGGGAGGAACTCAATGAGAAATACAAAGTACAAGAGAGGGGACTAAACAACATAATAGAAGATGTAAAACAGAGGCTTAAGGCCAAAGCACATAAGATCCAACGGTACATGAACAGGAATAAGGATACCAACAGAACAAACTATCGGAACCAACCAGAAAAGACTATACAGCCAACTAAGAGGGGAAGACAACCACCCAGAAATTCCTGAAGCCGAACCAAGTAAGAGACTCTGGGAAAACATATGGAGCAATGCGGTATCACACAACAAACATGCAACATGGCTCCAGGAAGTCAAGGAAGAAGAAACAGGGAGAATAAAACAAAGATTCACAGAGATCACGACAGACACAGTCAGACATCAACTAAAGAAAATACCAAACTGGAAAGCCCCAGGTCCCAATGAAGTCCATGGATACTGGCTCAAAAACTTCAAGGCCCTACACCAACGAATAGCAGAAACAACTGCAGCATTGTATCTCAAATCACCATGCACCCAAATGGATGACCACAGGAAGAACATCCTTAGTACAAAAAGACAAGAGTAAGGGAAATATAGCCAGTAACTACAGGCCTATCACCTGCTACCAATAATGTGGAAGTTACTAACAGGTATCAACCACGTGATACCACCAACAGAAAGGCTGCAGAAGGAAGAGTAGGGGCACAAAAGACCAGTTCCTGATAGACAAAATGGTAATGAAGAACAGTAGGAGAAGGAAAACCAACCTAAGCATGGCATGGATAGACTATAAGAAAGCCTTCAACATGATACCACACACATGGCTAATAGAATGCCTGAAAATATATGGGGCAGAGGAAAACACCATCAGCTTCCTCAAAAATACAATGCGCAACTGGAATACAATACTTACAAGCTCTGGAATAAGACTAGCAGAAGCTAATATCAGGAGAGGGATCTTCCAGGGCGACTCACTGTCCCCACTACTCTTCGTAGTAGCCATGATTCCCATGACAGAAGTACTACAGAAGATGGATGCCGGGTACCAACTCAAGAAAAGAGGCAACAGAATCAACCATCTGATGTCATGGCTGACATCAAGCTGTATGGTAAGAGCATCAAGGAAATAGATACCCTAATCCAGAATGTAAGGATTGTATCTGGGGACATCAGGATGGAGTTTGGAATAGAAAAATGCGCCTTAGTCAACATACAAAAAGGCAAAGTAATGAGAACTGAAGGGATAAAGCTACCAGATGGGAGCAACATCAAACACATAGATGAGACAGGATACAAATACCTGGGAATAATGGAAGGAGGGGATATAAAACACCAAGAGATGAAGGACACGATCAGGAAAGAATATATGCAGAGACTCAAGGCAATACTCAAGTCAAAACTCAACGCCGGAAATATGATAAAAGCCATAAACACATGGGCAGTGCCAGTAATCAGATACAGCGCAGGAATAGTGGAATGGACAAAGGCAGAACTCCGCAGCATAGATCAGAAAACCAGGAAACATATGACAATACACAAAGCACTACACCCAAGAGCAAATACGGACAGACTATACATAACACGAAAGGAAGGAGGGAGAGGACTACTAAGTATAGAGGACTGCGTCAACATCGAGAACAGAGCACTGGGGCAATATCTGAAAACCAGTGAAGACGAGTGGCTAAAGAGTGCATGGGAAGAAGGACTAATAAAAGTAGACGAAGACCCAGAAATATACAGAGACAGGAGAGTGACAAACAGAACAGAGGACTGGCACAACAAACCAATTCACGGACAATACATGAGACAGAGTAAAGAACTAGCCAGCGATGACACATGGCAATGGCTACAGAGGGGAGAGCTAAAGAAGGAAACTGAAGGAATGATAACAGCGGCACAAGATCAGGCCCTAAGAACCAGATATGTCCAAAGAACGATAGACGGAAATAACATCTTTCCCATATGTAGGAGGTGCAATACGAAAAATGAAACCATAAACCACATAGCAAGCGAATGCCCGGCACTTGCACAGAACAAGTACAAAAAGAGGCATGATTCAGTGGCTAAAGCCCTCCACTGGAGCCTGTGCAAGAAACATCAGCTACCTTGCAGTAATAAGTGGTACGAGCACCAACCTGAGGGAGTGATAGAAAACGAACACTCAAAGATCCTCTGGGATTATGGTATCAGAACGGATAGGGTGATACGTGCAAACAGACCAGACGTGACGTTGCTTGACAAAGTCAAGAAGAAAGTATCACTCATTGATGTCGCAATACCATGGGACACCAGAGTTGAAGAGAAAGAGAGGGAAAAAATGGGATAAGTAATGGATCTGAAAATAGAAATAAGAAGGATATGGTATATGCCAGTGGAAATCATACCCATTATCATAGGAGCACTAGGCATGATCCCAAGATCCCTGAAAAGGAATCTAGAAAAACTAGAGGCTGAAGTAGCTCCAGGACTCATGCAGAAGAGTGTGATCCTAGAAACGGCACACATAGTAAGAAAAGTGATGGACTCCTAAGGAGGCAGGATGCAACCCGGAACCCCACACTATAAATACCACCCAGTCAAATTGGAGGACTGTGTTAGAGCAAAAAAAAAAAATAATAATAATAATAATAATAATGCAATATGAATTTGCTCCATATATACTGAGGTGCATAGTCACCAGGTTTGGAACGTGCAACAAGAAAAAGGAGAATTGCTAATCAGCTTAGTGGACCTCTTGTGAAAGAGCAGGCATGCAACTCCGACAACAAATGTATAACAACTGTTTTCGGCCCAACGATTACATAAAAGGAGGCGGATGTTGTTTATGTGGTGGCCACAGAGAGATCGGAAGACTGACTGTCTTGTGAAGAGGGTGTAGACGTTTAATCCAGAATAACTGGTGGGATGGAAGGGAGAAAGACAAAGGAAAGGCTTTGATATCAGAGAAGGATGACGGCAGAAATAAAAGGAAAAGCCTGAGGCTGTGGACGATTTCTAGGCACCTTGTTTCAGCAGAGGGAAAAGCGTTATTTGATAATGGCAACAATAATAGAAAGAACACTCCCATTATATAATCTGATATTGTTAATAACATTATCGTCTTAATCTAATTATCATAGGAATTAAAATGAGCAAAACCTCCACAGCCAGCTTAGCTGTACTAATAATAATTCGTTGATATATCATCACAGCATTCCTCTCAAGATCTGGTGTGTTATATATATACAAACAGTAAGCTAGGATATCATCATCACATCAGCACTTGAAGGTGACCTCAAAAGGAAATCAGTAGATAAGTAAATAAATAAATAATATGGAAATGAAACAGTTTCAGGTTTATCAAATAAAATTGGGAACTTGAAAGAAACACAATTATAAAGCGCGTTTATGGTTCACAGTGAAAACACATTGGCTAAGACTTGGGGTAACGTAGAAATCCCTGCAAGAAAATAAACTAATGAATAATGTGCCGAAGTTTTTTTCGGCGCAATCGAGTTTTCTGTATCGCGTATAATGCTCTCTGAGATTCAGCCACAGCTCATGAAACTTTCAGCCGCGGCCCTTGAAACTTTCAGCCGTTGCCCGGTGGTGGTCTGTGTTGTTGGCACCTATAGCAAACTAATGATGATTGGAGGGTGGATTATTAACATTACCAATTTGCAGCCCTCTAGCCTCAGTAGTTTTTAAGACCTGAGGGGGCGGACGGACAGAAGAATGACCATCTCAGTAGTTTTTTTTACAGGAAACTGAAAATGGAATTAAAATTAAAATCATGTATGAATATCCCATCAAAGTTATGAGATTACTATGGCTTAATAAAGACTTTACATTATTATTATTCAAATCCATCTTGACTTGCATAAGGCACGAATTGCCGGGTTCGGAATAAACGAGAGGATTGGTGCTGGGGTTTGGAATCAGTCTGGAAGAAGGAGCGTCAGAGTCTGAGAACTTATTCACGAAAGAACAACTCACTTCTTCGCAGCTTTAACCTATTTTTATATGGGGTCGCCGTTATGAATGAGTCGTCTCCATCGATTTATGTCCCGTGCATCGGTCTCGTTAATACCTTTCCATAACATATCTTCCCCTTCACAATCACGCCATCTCTTTCTTGGTCTTCCTTTCTTCCTTCTATGAGTACAACATAATATTCATAATTACCGTTTTAGTTTATTCATTGCCTGAATTGAATGGCAATGGGCTATTTTCCTTCAAAACTTCCTTGATAATCAAAGTAATTCGCGTTCGTATCCTAAAGTTAATGTCTTTGTTACGCTGCAAAAAAGAAAATGAAAAAAATGAAATAAACAGGAATCAGAGATGACAAACTTGCTTAAGCATCTAATCCCAAAAAACACCAGTAACTCAGTAGAACATAAATGTCTCATTTGCAAAGGTAAGACATGCGGTAACATTCAATGGAGGCGTGCACAAAAACAAAAGCAATCGAAAGTTCTCCCAGTTTCTTTTCTTAGAATTTCTAACTGACACAGACTAAGAGCAATATGTCATAGAGATGCTGCTGAACTCCAGTGATAACGCTGCAACTTGTGCATCATAAGCTGCTCTTTCAGTTATATGTTGCAGCAGGGCTCGCAAGAGGAAATGGTTCTCAGTTTTGTTCTTTCATCTCGAAGTTAGATGAGCTATAGTCAAATAAGAAAAGAGGTCCATTTGGCAATTTTTAATATGTAAACGTGTGTAGGTTTCCATTATTTCTGTTTTTCTGTTTGTATTTATTGACTGTAAATAATAATTGATTACGTTTTTAGGAACATTTATGCACCCATAACGACAAATTCACACGGAACTCTTTTATACACACTGATATGCAGCTTATGCCTTTTGGGTAGATATAGATAAATGGGAATTAGCTATTGAGCAATCAAGAAGGGTATATATGTTGCCTCGAGTCTGTTTAACACATTTTTGTTGAATTTAGTTTCTGAATACAAACAAACACAAATTATAATATATATATATATATATATATATATATATATATATATATATATATATATATATATATATATATATATATATATATATATATATATATATATATATATATATATATATATATATATATATATATATAAGTTGCAAATGTCCTTTAATATCCAATTCGCTCAACCTAGGAATAATATATTTTCATATATGTTAACCGAAGGGGAATTTGTAAGTTGATAATAATTTCGTCTTCTCGTGGACTCGAACAGCACACAGAGGAGAAATGAGGATTTCAGGGATGTCTTCTTACCGACTAATATATATATATATATATATATATATATATATATATATATATATATATATATATATATATATATATATATATATATATACTATCATATACATACATATCATATATATATATATATATATATATATATATATATATATATATATATATATATGTGTGTGTGTGTGTGTGTGTGTGTGTGTGTGTGTGTGTGTGTGTGTATGCGCGCAAAAGCCAGCGTAGCAGTATTTTTTTATTTTCAAATTTTCGAGACTGAGTCTCATCTTTAGGGATGTAGGATATATAAAATATACAAATTAAAAGCAAGACTCAGTATTAATATGAGTTATAAAGGTGAAAAATCATAAAACTTAAATAGTCTAAAAAATAAAATAAAAAGTGAGAATTCTTAAATCAGTACCAATCTCTACTGGAGTTAAAAACTAAGTGACGTTCTCTCGTTGGGAAAGGACGACGTCAACGATGCGGTAACAAACCCGTGGAAGAGGCCTGACTATTTAATGGAGTCACAAGCCGTTTAATTATCAACGATTCCAAAACACAGAGAGAATAATCATTGGGTACTTGGGCAATGATGTGGAAATCCTTTTTATGAAAATGAGGTCTTACAATTATTGCAATGTTCTCGCGTCTTAGAGAATTCTTTGGTTTTCAAAGTACGTCCCGTACGGTGACTGACTCCGAAATGAGATTCTGACTTTGAGCAATCTTTTGGTGGCTCCCACTTATTTCCCGATTTTACATTTCGGGAAAGTAAAACAATAAACAACCAAAAATCCCATCAAAACCGGAAGTTTATCTTTGTGGGAGAACAAAGAACCCAGAGTTTTAGGATATTTAGCTATTAACTTGAGATTCACAGCCAGAAAAGTATTCTGAATTACTTTTTGTATTTGTAACTTGAATGTGTTGGAATGAATGAAAGGAATAGAGGCATACATTAATAATTTAGGTACGTTCGGTACAGGTTGACGTGGCTCAAATTTGTTGTTTAAGAAGTTATTCACATAATATTTAAAGAATGAGGCGGGAGGATACGAATTGTTAAAAAAAAAAAAAAAAAACGAGTAAAATTTAATTTCACTGTAGAAGTTATGCCAGCTTGAAGGTAATGTACAAGCACGGTATAATAGTCGTGTAAATACTAATTAATTTAAATGTTAGGGAGTAACTGCTATAGAAGTTAGTACCTTGACCTGCGAGCGTCGTTTTTCTAAAGACGCTCGTATTAAAACCATGTTTTGTCCTAGTAATTAAAACGTCTAAAAAACCAAGTTGGTTGTCACGCTCATGCTCAAATGAGAAATGTATATTAGGGTGTAGGCCATTAATATATTCCCAGAAAGCTTCGGCTGCTTCTCGGGATCTAAATAGATAAATAATGTCTTCCATATATCGCTTATAAAAGAGAATACGAAATGATAAGGGACACCCATCCAGCATCTGTTCCGCGTAAGAGCACATCAAAGCATTAGCCATAACTGGGCCAAGTGGAGGCCCCATCGAAACATCATCAACTTGTTTAAATATTTTATTGTTAAAAATAAAGTGAGTGTCCTACACTGCAATTTCTAGAAGTTTCTTAAAGTTATCTTTATTAAAACCATGATATAATATATTTTCATCATAAAAGATCATATCTAAGATGGTGTCAACCGTCGCCTGCAACGATATGTTCGTAAAAAGAGATGTGACAACCAGACTCACCATATATATGTCAACATCCTGTGGTAGAATATCAGGTACAAGGTTAGCAGAATTTAGTAAAACGGATTCATTATTTGCAAATGGCAGTAGCATTGGTAACAAGTATTTTGCTATCTGGTAATTAGGGTTTTTGTATGCCGCCAAAATTGGTCGTAGAGGAACACCGTCTTTATGAAATTTTGGAAGTATCATATAACACACCATATGCTGAACCTGAACAGTATGATTTTTGCCAAGTGCTTTCCGTTATAATGTTTTGATCTTTGAGACTTGTGAGTAATCTATTGATTTCATCCTCCACCTTAAATATATATAGGCTGATATGCTGGAACGCCTATTTCAACAGGATTAGTGGTATCTTTGAGAATATCATTCATTTTCTGTACATAGTAATTTTTTAGTATCACCGTGCTTCTTCCTTTATCTTTTTGCACGACTTCGGTCATTACGACTCCCAGGTGACTTATCCGGTTTACAGAGACTTGTAAAGCATTGCTCACAAAACTTTCTCTAAATTATCAAATAACTGGTTTCCTGTCTTTCGTAAAGATGATTATATGCTATGAAAAAACCTTAGCCAATAACCCAGACATTGTCATATCCAGACCGGATAAATGAATGATATTCTCTAAGATACCACTAAGTTTGTTGACATAGGTGTTCCAACATATCAGCCTATATATATTTAAGGTGGGGGATAAAATCAATAGATTACTCAAAAGTCTCAGAGATTGAAACATATGGTGTACACTCTGGCAGGGTGAAGACTGACACGTCAGCAGTGTCCCACAGAAGAAAATGAATAATTCATATGCCCTTACCAAGTTTATAATACCGAGCAAGCCTTCTTAGATTCTGAAGGACAAGCACGGCAGCAGTGGCAAGGGCGGAGTCTCAATATTAGCTAGAGCAGTAAAAGTAGAGAATTTCCGGGAGGCACAGGAGGGTAACAATCTAACCAGTTCCAGGAAGAGGCAAGTTTTATTAAATGAAGGTTGAGGCAAATCACAAGGGCACTCTGCGCACAGTCCTCCGAGGCCGTGATCTCACTCTCCCAAAATACGGCCATCGTCAAGCCGTATGTAAAAGTTGTCCTTTTCGTAAGAAATAGCCGAGCGTGGTCACTTATGCTCTCCCAAAGGTTCCCACAATATACGCGGGAATGGGATAATGATCGAGCCAAAAAAAAAAAAAAAAAAAAAAAAAAAAAACAAAAAAAAAAAAAAAAAAAAAAAAAAAAAAACTCATGGGTGAGGTACCGCTTACAACATGGAACAACCAGTGGTGGAAAAAAAAAATCTCATTCAGCTTCTCGTGACTGAGCAAAAAAAAAAAAAAAAAAAAACTACGTTAAAGTCACGACTAAAATTAAATTACAAATAATTTGCATATAATTATTACAGTTCCCCACCACAATATTTATACATTTTTCTTTTTAGAAATTTTTCTCTACTCATGAGAAAAGCTAAATCCAGACTTTACTTTGGATCTTTTTTAAAACAATCAAAAGAAGAGGAGTTTTAGTCAAATAAACTTCATCCTTAACAATTATGAAAATCCTGAAAGGAAAAGTTTGATAAAACAATTTGAAATGTACTATAACCTATTCGTAGCCTAAATTTTATGCTACGACACACAGATTGCTTAAATGATCTAACTCACAATCAAAACCATATTGCGTTTTGTATGTTATAAATGGTACAAACTTACTATTTCAGTTTGCACAATCAAAATCCTTACCCTGAATTGTTATTTAGATTGGCGTAAAAACAAACTGTACTTCATAACCCTCATTCACATAACACTCCAAGAAATTCTCCTAATTTTACAGTATGCAAACTTTACTAAAGCAAATTTCCCTAAAGAAAGTCTTTAAATGCAAAGGAATATTTAATCACGATTGTTGTTCACCAACAACCAAATAAACAAACAACTGACGACCGTTACTTAAAACACCATTACACGAAATAACCAATCAATGCTTTTCAACTAAATGCAAAACACAAAACATAATATCTCTCTTCCACCTAATACGCATTTCCACATTACCAATTCCGGAAAAGGGAAGGGCGTCAGTCTTAGTTGCTTCATTAACTTTCCTGTAATCAAAACAAAGCCTGTGTTAATCACCCTCTTTCTTAACTAAAACCACCGAAGAGTTCTTTAAGGGAGCTGTTTTGTAGTTTGTGCCTCTCCCATATCAACATCGTGTCCTAACACATTTGTTCTTCATATATATATATATATATATATATATATATATATATATATATATTATATATATATATATATATATATATATATATATATATATATATATATATAAATATATACAGTAGTACCTCCCGAGATACGAAAGGCTCAACTTACGAAAAATCCAAGTTACGAAAGCCAATGCGAAAATTTTACTGCTCTACATACGAAAAGTTTTCAAAGATACGAAAGGTTGTTGCTGTAAAGTCTCGAGACTCGCCCTGGACCACCGAGAAAAATGTTAAAACTCCCGCGCCGCCAACTGAGTAAACTCGCCACCATCATATACAGTATTACCTCGAGATACGAAAGGCTCAACTTACGAAAATTCCAAGTTACGAAAGCCAATGCGAAAAATTTTACTGCTCTACATACGAAAAAGTTTCAAGATACGAAAGGTTGTTGCTGTAAAGTCCGAGACTCGCCCGGACCACCGAGAACAATTTTAAAACTCCCGCGCCGCCAACTGAGTAAACTCGCCACCATCCTCCCGCTCTCCCATTGGTTCCTGATGCTAGTCACCCCATAAGGTCCTGCTCTCCTATTGGTCAGCATCTACCCCTTGTGCTTAAAGTATTCTATTGGTAAAAGGTTGCTGTAAATTGAAAAAACTTATTCATGCAATACATTTAATAAAGAAAACATTAGGTAAAGATAGAATAAAGAATAGAAATGAATGGTTATTATACTGTTTGGTAGTTTCAGTAGTTGAAGAGAGATAATGAAAATTTATGGCTTACTGTGTAAAAGTGATTGCTTGGCGATCGTTCGATACTAGTAAGTGCTGGATGTACAGATGTTTGGAAGCTTTTTTTGTTTGTTTATTATAGTTAATGGTTACTTAATAATTATTTGAAATGAGTACATGCAATACATTTAATAAAAAAAATTGTGAATTAGATATCATAAAATATAAAATAAATCAGACTGCCAACGAATACGTATTTTTTAGAATTCTTCTGTTTTATTATTACGTTACATATACGCATGTTTCTTTATAGCTGTCAGTAACTCGGTATCTTCATTAGGTAAAGATAGAATAAAGAATAGAAATGAATGGTTATTATACTGTTTGGTGGTTTCATTAGTTGAAGAGAGATACTAATGACAATTTATGGCTTACTGTGTGCTAGGAAAAATGATTGCTTGGCGCTCGTTCGATACTCGAAGACGGGTAAGAGCTGGATGTAAACAATCAATCGGAAGGTTTGTTTTTGTTTGTTTGTGTATTATAGTTAATGATTAATTAATAATTATTTGAAATGAGTACATACTGAATTATGTTTATACATTTTATTGGCATATTGTAAGCTTTTAGCTCTTAGGTTTAGATGTCAGAATCATAGACTAGGCTACAGTACAACCGCTAACATAGGCTAGGCTTATGCTAACCGGACATATGCTAAAGTCCTAATATATGCAGTAAAAATGGGGTTGAACATTACATGCAGTTGAATATTACTCCAGTATGTACAGTATTTTGCCTTTTTGGAGTCATATTTCTTCTGTCGTAACCCTAGAACATGTGTTTTAGGCCTGGAAATATAATTTACTGGGGTGTTTTTGGAGGGCTTGGAACGGATTAGCCATTTTACATGTAAAATGTGTTCCAAGTTACGAAAAACTCATAATACGAAGGCCGTCTCGGAACGGATTAATTTCGTATCTCGAGGTACCACTATATATATATATAGATATATATATATATATATATATATATATATATATATATATATATATATATATATATATATATATATATATATATATATATATTATGAGACCTATCAGAAAACATTGGTGCAGGAATTAGAATTAACTGTCAAAATAAATCAGATTAGACGTTCAGATAGAGTTAGCGAAAATAATCTAGTTTTTTATTTTTTTATCTAAATGAAAAATTGCACGGGAATGATTGGTTTCATAGTAGTATAACTACAAGATGTGAAACTTTCATGACCAGAAAATCTGCTTGAATTTTTATTAATATAATTGTCAACGGAAAATTATATTTACCGAAACCCCTGTCTGCACAAGATGTTTAAATGAGGTTTTAAAGAGAATTTATAATCTCAGTAATCTTGTTAATAATGTCCTTACTTCTCCTTGCAGTATCCAATACCGAAGTACTACGATCTCTACTCTCGAGATCGACAGGTAATCTTGTTTATAATGTCCTTACTTCTCCTTGCTGTATCCAATACCGAAGTACTACGATCTCTACTCTCGAGATCGACAGGTTCTTAAAAATAATAAGCAATTGGGCTGTAATGACTGACGACAGGTGACAAACAAAGAAGGGAGGGGCATAACAAAACCAAAAAGTTAACTTAAAATTAATTCATTTACAAAGAGTTAAATACATAATATACAGTGAGTCAAGGTTCTGGGTGGCAAAAACACAATAAATTATCAACTAGCAATAATAAAATGTAAAACCAGTCGAAGAATCAAAATCCACCCTGCAATAACAAAGCCATGAAAAATCACACAATCTGTAAACATAATCAATAGAAATAGGCAGCATAATACATAATTAAAATTATTACTGAAGCGGCATAATGATATACATAGCAAAACGGGAACACTTCCTCAAACAATGAGGACAACAGTCCAATGACGGACGATCAAGACAGAGCCGATGCGACAACCACCTCGTCCTTGGAAACAATATGGACATCCTCCTCGAATGTTGGACGATCAAGACGTCCAGTGTTGATACAACAACCATCTCGTCCTCATATACAGTAAGGAGGTCCTCCTCGACCACTGGACGATCTAGACAGGGTTGATACAACCACCAACTCGTCCTCAGATACTCTCCGCTGCTCTGCTGCCAAGACTCTGCCTCTCTGCCGCTCTGAACCCGACTGGTCGTTCTGCCCTCCAGAACCTGACTGGCGAAGTTTGACGCCATCCAACAGACGTCAACTCGCCAGCAATTAAAAACAAAAACAAAGGAGGCAACAATCCACCAAGGGAACAATCGAAGTTATTCCTAGTCAGCAGTTCCTCACCAGAAGATTTAAATCAAATAACCTTTGTGTGCTGTGAAATGGTTGTATGCTCATTTAATCTTGGCTGTTGTTTGTAAAACCAAGGCTTAGTAGTCTCTCGTTCCAATGTATTTGGTCGAACTGAAAAGGGCTAAGATTGTAAGCGAAACATAGATAGATGAAGGAATGAGTTTTAAACTTTCTCCTTAATTAATAGAAAAATAAAACATACAAACATTCGAGTTGTTCAAGAAGCGAATATATGCTCTAACACAAAAGTAGCTTAGCTAGAAAAGATACTGACCAATTTTAACTTTTCCTTCTTGTAGACTTTTAATATTAATACTATTGAGAAAGTAATAATAAAAGGACTTGAGCAAACCCACTTTGCTCGAGTCCCACAGAGTAAAACGCTTTTCAAGAGATTCAAATTAGTGGCACAGTCCATCACAGCAGCTGCGAGAGAGAGAGAGAGAGAGAGAGAGAGAGAGAGAGAGAGAGAGAGAGAGAGAGAGAGAGAGAGAGAGAGAGAGAGAGAGAGAGGTTTATGATATAATTACTATTTCCTTTTAGAAACAGAAAAACTACACAAAGACACAAACTCAATCTGGTATCCTCTGATGTCAGCTGCTTTGATGGACAAGAGATTGTACCACTAATTTGAATCTGTCGAAAAACGTTTTACTCTTCAGGCCTCGTGGAAAGTGGGTTTGCTCAAGTCCTTTTATTATTACTTTCTGAATAGTAATATTAGAAGAACTCGCTATTTCCTTTGATGAAATGTGCGGCCGGTCATTTAATTGTAAGTAAAGTCCATTATAAGGGTTATAACGTGCTATAAAAATATCTATTTGGAATTTTTTACAGTTGGAACCAGATTGCCTTGTATGTTGCCACAATTCTTAGTTATCAAACTCAGATCTAAAGTCAATCTTCGGAATATGGTTTAATCATTAAATTTTATAGATACTAAATGTAGAAGTTTGATATAAATTTCCGCATATAGTAACTTTATCACACCTAAGCCTGAACGGATTTAGCATACGGATATTCATCACAAATTAAACTTTCCGACGAAATAACAGCCATAAAATCATGAATGTTTAAGGTTCGTGACGTTGATTCATCAGAATCTAATTAACATATATACTTATCAAATAGAAAGCTGTCATTATTCATAAGACCTCGAAACCCTTAGGGAGCGACCATTTGTTTGGTTGAGAAACATTTTTGTTAGATGTAATGACCAAAAAGCATGTGTTGTGGGGTTGTGGCGACTGAACTATTTCAAAAGACTATATATATATATAATATATATATATATATATATATATATATATATATATATATATAATATATATATATATATATATATATATATATATATATATATAATATATTAATATTATATAATATATAGTATATATATATGTATATATATATATTATATATATATATATATATATAAATAAATAATATATTATAAATAATTATAATATAATATATTATATTATATTATATATATATTATATATAATATTATAAATAATATTAATATATATATTTATATAATATAATATTATTATTATATATATATATATATATATATATATATATATATATTATATATATATATATATATATACTATATAATAATATATTATATATATATATTATATAAAATATATTAATATCATCTTAAATTATTTCTTTGGTTTCTCTTAACGGAAGTTAAATTTTTATTTTTCAAGTCTTGAGAAACTGCTTGTTGATTCTTTTCGCTCCCCTCAAGGGTTTTGCTTTTGTTGTTATATAGTTTTATTTATCCGCTCACTTCCCTCTTTTCATGTTTCAACGAGTGGAGGATCATCTTCAGTAATTGCCTCTTTCACCTGATGGTTTTACGCTGTTATTTTCTCGTCAACCTCACTTGATGTGGGAGAGGTTTTCATCATGCGAAGGTTAATTGTTACGGTTCCCCGAAGGGAGGTTCAGCATTACCTATTTATGCCGCACTCTTCGTCACTGTTTTCTGCAACATTGCCTTCTGCCCACGGACAGGACATTGAGACGCTCGCTTTCACTTGTTGACGGGAATCGTCATGAGGCCTTTTGAGGCCGGAGAAGGGTGAGCATCCCCTTTTGCCCTTATATACTTTCCCCTTTACGTGAGTGGACTCTTAAATTATTTGAATATTGCTTCCAAGCATCAAGTAGAGGCTCCCGTGAGAGCCTTTGTAGACAGTTTTCTTCGACTGAATCAGTTTCAGTGAGATTTCACCATATTTGATGAACCATTAATAATATATCGTTTGGATGGAATAAGGCGTACCTTAATTATTTTTGCAATATTATTAGTGTTAAGGAAACGCCAATTATTAGTGTTAAGTTTCTTAGCTTTTTCTCCACCTATCATGTACACGTGAGTGAGTGTTGATTTCGTTCTTCTACTGTGACATTTCTCTCTTACTCTGCGGTAAAATAGTTAGGTAGGAGTTTGATGTATGTGAGGACATTTATTGTGTATGCTTGGGTGCTAATTTTCTGGTTCCTCAAGCAGGTTTTCGAGGACATTTCTTTTGAGTTTTATTTGTGAATAAATAAGTGTAAAATTTAGACATTTTTCTTTTTTTTGTCTCCCCCTTTTGAGTGTTTAGTTACCTGAAGTCTTGTGTATAGTAAATCTTTGTCTGGACTGGCAATTGATTTATTGAACGGAGGACCTGTTTTAAAAATAGAGTAATAACAATAATTTATTGTCTCTTAAAGAAAGAAGAAAATTCATAACTATATATATATATATATATATATATATATATATATATATATATATATATATATATATATATATATATATATATATATATATATATATATATAGGGGAAGCTGGCTCCACAATCCCTTTGTGTATTCCATTTTCGTGTCCTTACATACTGTTCTACTCCAAAACTGTAAAATATGCTTAGTTACCTTTCTTGCTTCACCTGCATATTGCAGTGACACCTCTTTCCTCATCTGACCATCAACCATCGCACACACACATATGTATATTCATATATATATATATATATATATATATATATATATATATATATATATATATATATATATATATATAGAAGAACAATATGTAAGGACACGAAAATGGAATACACAAAGGGATTATGGAGCCAGCTTTCCCTATATATATATATATATATATATATATATATATATATATATATATATATATATATTATATATATATATATATATATATAGTCTTTTGAAATAGTTCAGTCATGTGCAGTGAATGGTGAGAATGAAAAACAATTTGAAAATTGGGAGGAGGGATGAAAGGAAGTCCTGAAAAGTGCTTGTTAGATGGAGTGGAAGAAGTATTGGAACAGAAGATTTTTACTATCTTCTTCAGAAAATAATAAAACTCAGCTCAGTCCAGTTCCTATACTGGGTTGCTGTTCTGGATTAGTTGATTCCTACTACCTCTGCAGTGAGCTTCTACTTCATTTAGTCTCTCCTTCCCCAAGTCCCCCCTCACACAGTCTCTCCTTCTCTATCTTGGTCTTCCTTGTCTTTTTCCACCAAGCACTTCCTACTCCACAGCGTGCTTTCCAATATGATCTTATTCCCTTCACAGTAGGTATCCAAACCATCTCAGTCTCCTCCCCTGCACTTTCTTTGATATGTCAAGGACCTTTGTTGATCAACTTATAAAGGAAACAAAAGAGACCATAAGAAAAAAAAAACAAGTGAATGACACAATGTCCGGTGATGAACCTTTTGTGTGGGTAGGTGAAAAATGTTGCGAAAGTTTTCTAAGTTTTCTACTTAGGCAGTTCATCCTTAACTCACCTATTTCAGCATGAATGTTTCAGGTGAATGCTGCCTAGCTTTTTCCTCTGAGCCCTTCCCTCTTAGGCCTATTTCTCTTACTAAAATATGATGAAGTCTGCGAGTCAGAACCTCTGTTTTGGTTTAATGCTACATTTGTGTGTTTCACAAGGTTGCCACAACCCCACAACAGATGCTATTTTTTTTATTCAGTTGCCCATCGTCACTGAGCCTCCATTCTCTTTGAATCACCTTATTCTGTTCCCATTGGCTGTTTCAGAATTATTCCCTTCAGGTACTGCAACGGGCGGAGTTATCTTGGACCAGAGGAATGGACTTGGGGAACAAATCTGGACACAGGCCTGTTGGAACTGAGATTATAATATCAGGAGGCAGCCTTCATAAGGCTTCAGAAGATTTCCAGCTACAAAGTAGTTCACTCTTATTCCCCCTTTTGCTCCCCACCCCTCCTCTGGAGACCCCCAAGTATTCCTCTATTTTCCATAGTGTCTTCCCCTGCTTAGCAATTTGGAAGAAAACAAGACTATGGATGCCCGGGTACTGTAAATGGAGCAATTTTGTGTGCAGTCAGTTACCATTTTTCCCTCTTGTTTGTACCTCTGTTTCATTCTTTCCAAGGTGACCTTCCCTCACTATTGACTCAGCATCACAGTTCCTATTCTTGGTTCCCCATTGATATCATCGATGCTGTAAATAATTCCTCTTGTGATGCTAGTTGTGATATTAAATCTAATTGTGATATTCCCAATTAGTCTATCGTCTGCTACATCGGGAAGTAATGTTGTTGTTTCATGCTAAACATCCCCTAGTTAATCAAACAACACAACACAGTATACCATTCTGTATATGCTCCCAGTCATTCTATGTCCCTGTGAGTGAACTTTGATGTGGAATAGTAATAGAATATTGTGTTTTAACATTCCCCAAGTGTCTATCACCTTAGTACTGATCCTAGAATAGTTGTGAGAGGAAATTTGGAACCTTGGAAGCATTGCCAGCATTATTCAGCGAAAAATTGTACACGAATTTTATCTCTGTGCCTTGATCATTTCCCAGCCACGTGTTGCAGTTGACTTGCAATCAACCACCTTCCATTCATTTCTGGACCTATTTGAGTTCTTGTCAGCCTTAAGATGTAAATTGCTACTCACGTAATTTAAATGTAAATATTGTTCATTCAAATTAAATATCAAGAGTTTTATATAAATTCTTCGCTCCATTTATGCTGGCCTTCAGCCGTAGATTGTTTGTTATGGTCTTGTTCTCTTGCAAGGGCTTTAAGAGTGCCAGAAAGTCTCTTCCACAGTTTTTAGAGTCTGAGAACAAGAGAGTTATAACAAAATGCCTGGAGTCCTCGTTGGGTCCATCACAGCCACTCCTATACCCTTCCTAAATTTGGAAGTGATGCCACAGCTGGAAGTAATCATGTCAGTTTTCAGTCATGACAAGTGGACAGCAATTTGAGGTCTCGTTGAAGAATGCCCCGAAGTGGTCTCTGATCAGCTGGGCTGCACTGATGCCGCAGTGCACTCCATCTGAGTGCAGGAGAATGTCCGGCCCATCTCGCATGGATACTACTGGGTAAACCCTGATAAGGCCCGGTGAATTGAAGAACCGCTTTGTGCACAACTTGAACTCGGGCTAATACAGCAGTTATTGTGAGTGGTGCCCCTAGTATTCCTGGTACCTAAGGAAGGGTGTGGGGAGATCAGCTCTGTGTAGACTACCGTAAGCTCAATGCTGTCACAGAATTAGAGTCCTACCCTCTCCTGAGGATAGAAGGCTGCCTGGATAGTATCAGCAGTGCTTGTTACCTCAGTAAGATAGATCTGGAAGATATACTGGGAGGTACCACTTGCCGAAAAATCATGACCTATAACTGCCTTCATAACTCCCAAGAGCTTTTACTAGTATAAGGTAATGCCATTCAGCATGAGGAATACCTCCAACATCTAATGAATAAAATCTTAGAGGGAATAGACAAGTGTGTGGTGTACCTCTATGATATAGTCGTCTATGCCAGCTCTTGGGAGGAACACCTGAGCATCTTGCGGAGATCCTAGTGGCCCTTCTAAATGCTAATTTAGTAATTAATCTAAAGAAATGCCAATTTGGGGTAGTAGAGATCATATATCTGGGACACTGTGTAAGTAGTGGGTTGGTGATGCAGAAAGAGGCCAACGTTCAGGCCGTACAGGGGATGCCCTATCCATGGTCAAAGAAAGTGGCTCAGTGATTTAATGGAATGATCCAACAGTCCTGTCCTACACACCCCTGACTATGATTGTCTTTTCTGCATTGCTGCCAATGACAGTGACGTGGGGATAGAGGCGTTAATGTGCCAGGAGAAGAAGGGAGTTTGGCACCCAGTCGCCTGTTACTCAAAGAAGTTGAACCCTGGATGAAGCTAGGTATAGCACGATACAGAAGGAGCTGCTTGGCATCATTCTCACAATGAAACACTTTGAAGTTTATCATGCTGACCATAAGTTCCAGCTTATAGTGCTTACAGATCACAACCCACTCCGATACCTCACTACATTCTGAAACCAGAACAAGTGTCTCATGTGCTGGAGCCTCGATCTCGAGGATGATAACTGGAAGATAGAGCATATCAGGGGAACTGAAAATAAAATAGCAGACATGTTGTTGAGAAGTCATTAGCCGTCAGCAACCTCCCCCTGAAAACCTTAGCGACTCTGGCACTTCCCAGATTGAGTGGCCCAAGTTGTTTTGGATTGAGCTAAAATAAGTAATAAAGTACCCAGCTCTTTCTTGATTCTATCCCTTTTAATTTCATAAACTGTTATGCGTATCCCTAATGGCACACAGCAAAAAAATTTAACAAAATCGTTGGGCTATTAACATCCTTACAACCGCGTCATATCGCCCCATCAGGGCAAATAAATAGCATGTGTTGCCTTAAAAAGATGACAATGCTATGTATGATAGAATTAAGTATACTATTAACCCTATAGATTAGGTTAAGATCACCCAATAATTAATTACTGTTAATATTCAACAATCATTTCTAGTGACATTGCATTTTAGGAGTAATTTACCTTGATTTTTTTTCTTGTGCTATAACAGGTAGTTAGTTATCAGTCACTCTAGGCATGTCACACTGCATTCTTTACTTTTCTTGATTTAATCAATTTTCAAGAATTAGCTTATTTAAAATTCTTTGCATGGCGAATACGCATCCAACAGTGAAGATTATTATCCGCAGAGTATGTATATTTTTATTTTATGTCAGGAGAGTACTCAAAGGATTGTGGAAGGGTTAGTAATCTGCATAGTCATTTGTCCTTATTTCTGGCTTGTCTTGGCCATTCCAATCCATCTAGGGTTGAAATGTCCTCTAGGATGGGAAGGTGTTCATGAGTTTAGCTAGAATTGAGCAAAAATAACTCCTTTTAGTAAATAAATTCAGACATTCTTCAGTTGCCCATCTTCACTGAACCACCGTTCTCTTTGAATCATCTCATTATGTTCCCATTGGCTGCTTAGGAATTAATCCCTTCTGGTACTGCAATGGGCGGAGTTATCTAAGACCACAGGAATGGGCCAGAGGAACAAGTATGAACACAGGCTCATTGGAACCGAGATTATAAAACCAGGAAGCAGCCTGAATGAGGCCTCAGAAGATTTCCAGCTACGAAGCGATTCACTCTTCTCCACCCTTTTGCTCCCCCTTCTCTTCTGGGGACCCCCACATGTTCCTCTACTTTCCATATTGTCTTCCCCTGCCAAGCAATTTTGAAGAAAACAAGACCGAGGATGCCCAGGTACTGTAAATGGAGTAATTTCAAGTGCAGTCAGTTACCATCTTTACCTCTTTTCTGTTTCATTCTTTCCAAGGCGACCTCCCCATCCCCCCCTCATTGACTCGGCATTGCAGTTCCTATTCTTGGTTACCATAACACAGTTCCCCATTGGTATCATCGATGTTGTAAATAATTCCTTTGTGATGCTAGTAGTGATATTAAATCTAATTGTGATATTCCCACTTAGACTAGTGGCTGCTACATCGAGAAGTAATGTTGTTTTAATGTAAACATCCTCTAGTTAATGGAACAACAGTATTCCTTTCTGTATAAGCTCCCAGTCATTCTATGTCCCTGTGAGTGAACTTTGATATGGAATAATAATAGGAAATCGTGTTTTAAGATTCCCCACATGTATGTTGCCTAAGTACTGATCCTAGAATGCAATATCTTTGCATCCCCTCCCTGTCTATGTTAGTTATCTTCATTTTGTCTTTTGGCAGGAAATCAGTCCCCGAAATAACAGGAATTCTTTCTACATCTGTAACTGGTACAACTTAGAAAGTATGAGTCATGGCTTGCCTGTTGATCATTATTTGCAGCGTTACAGTCTATTGGGTATACCATTTGACAACCATCTGCTGTTCTTAACATTAAACATCATCGCAGTTACTGTACTGACCCAGTTAAGGACAAGCTGACACCAGTTCGATCAGTGCTTGCCCCTCACGCTCCCCTCGCTGGTTCAAGACGGGAGGGAGGCTCCTGCATTACCTCTCCTGAAATTCTTGGATCTTGGGTAGGGGCACTGATCAGAAGTAGGGGGTTCTCTACTCCTTCTTGGTGGGTTGGTTGGCTCCCCCCCCCAACCCCACGAAAAACATCCCTTGTTCTCTGGATGCCACAGCTATTACTTAGCCTGGCTGGGTGCATGTGTAGCCTGGGCCCCCACGGGCGACACCTCTTCGCTGCCTTCCCCTTCCCTTCAGCAGGGTAAGGGCGGTGTCCTGTTTTCTTGCTGTTTTTTTTTTTTTTTTTTTTTTATGCAGGATCGAGTCA
Source organism: Macrobrachium nipponense (assembly GCF_015104395.2). Lineage (NCBI taxonomy): Eukaryota > Metazoa > Arthropoda > Malacostraca > Decapoda > Palaemonidae > Macrobrachium > Macrobrachium nipponense. The sequence continues at coordinate 82,244,784 of NC_087209.1, forward strand.
AGTGCCCCACTTGGCTGCAAAGGAAACATCGATGTTGAGTCGGAGGAGGGACACTGTGCTTGGAAGATGACCCTTTCCCCCCACTACCCTCAGCAAGCATCTGGCTGTCCACTCTCCCCTTCTTCACATTTACTCCACCTGGTCTC
>NC_087209.1:82249929-82259929 GCF_015104395.2 Macrobrachium nipponense
CTGCCAGAGAAATTACGAAATTCGCCTTGAATAAGAAAGTAGAATTTGGTGTTGTAAATTGCCTTCGCATTTACAGAGAATCAGCTGTTTTGAACGACACGTTGTGCGCTAGCAGCGCTACCCAACTCCTTCACGTGTTTCACCTCGCATCGCTCACGCTCGCCAGCTGAGCGAAAATTTCATTTCACTTCGTACTTAACGTAACCTCATTCACAAGTGTTTGCTAACATTTTCATTTTAAAATCCTTACCGTCATTTCACTGTTCACAGGGACCTAGTAATCTTACATAAAGTTAACGTAAATCTTCAAGTAGAATAAATTACAAGAATTGTTAACGCAAATCATTTCATAAGCGCAAGCCGCTACTATTAGCGTAAAAATCGTTCAACGCGAGCGCGTTATCATTTTCATAAAACGTTATCCAAAGCAATTCTTTCATTTCACGTTAACGTAAGTAAATCATTTAACGCAAGTTGCGTCATATTAAACTAACATTAGTAGTTCAATTCAAATATAAGGGGAGTTCATTCATATATCATTTTTTCACCCTCTCCGAGAGAGAGAGAGAGAGAGAGAGAGAGAGAAAAAAAAAACCAGAACCCAGTATTCACGAAGCCAAGAGTACTACATCTTACCATTAATTGTAGCATGCAGAATTAACATTATTTTAGTCTCTTGTGTCTTTCATTTACACAGCGTGATACGTACGCGCATGTGCCCATTGCAGTTTGCAAGCATTTATTTATTTCATTTACCGAGTACTTCAGCGAGGGACTGAGCATTTCCAATTAATCATTACCTGTCGTTGCCCGAGTGTCTTTTTCATTCTCTTTATCACGAAAGACTTGCGTATACCGCAAGCACAATTCGCACAGTGTGCCACGCAAATTCATTACTTCCAGACAGGGAAGTCGTTACCAGTTTAGGACTGGCCACCACCAGTGCACGTCAGGTCTTACCATTTTACAGTGCCACTAATTCTTGACACTGTCCATCGACTGGCTGCTGAAGTACTCCCACCTTTTACTTTCTCTCCTCCACTATTACCCTCTGCCACGAACAGAGTACCATTTCACTTCAGTATATTTAAGTATACTGCATGTAGTGTCCGGGACACACCAGCACGATACCAGTGCTCCAAGGAACTCCTCATAAGTGCCATTGCACCTGTACAGGCAGTACAGGTAGCCATTAAACCTGCATGTCCGTCCTTACGGAACGCCCAAGTAATTAGTGTGTCCATGTACAAGGGTCAGTGATCCTTCGGAACACTCAACAAGGGAACGCCTCCCAGAAGTGCCGCAATACCAGCCCTAAGTGCTGACAAACCTGCGTGTCCGTCCTTACGGAACGCCCAATTCATTAATGTCCGTGTACAAGGATCAGTGATCCTTTGGACCAACCATAAGGACGCCTCCGAAAGTGCCGCACCTGTATTGGACCTACAGGTAGCCCATTCCAACGTCTCCCAAGTTGGGAACGCCCGTAAGTGTGACGTACGCCGCACACTTCATTCGATTTTTTTCACCTCAGCAGAAGGTGCCATTCACAAAGTGCCACCGAGCACCCAGTCTTTTCAGACTTTTCATTACCACGTTGCAGAACACATTTCCAAGTGAGTGCCACTTTACCCAGTAGGCACTCCCATTCCATCCATTACCCTTTCCTGGCCATTATTTTCATTTTCATCAGAGCCTCTACTGCAGCCTAAGGGAAATGTCTTCCCCTGATTCCCGCGACTTCTTTGCCAGAGAGCTAGAGAAGCTCGGAGCCCTCATAACTCTGGGCAAGGAGGCTGGTTACACTGGACCAGCACTTGACCAGTGGATAAAGGCGCAGCAGGCTGCCGTGCGCCTGCAAGAAAAGAAAGCCAGAGAAGCAGAGAGAAAGGAAAGAGAAGAAGAGAGAAAGCATGAGCTAGCTCTCATAGATGACGCAATCTCTCTGCTAGTTTCTAAGCCCCAGACCATGAGCTGGACTCCCGGTAAGAGGTGGTTTGCAGAGGTTCTGCACCACTTGTTGCGTGCGTGGGCCATGCTGTGGATTCCGACCAGTGCCCAAGTCGGTCTCTACCTTGGGAGGAGAGCTTCCAGGGTGAACTTCTCCAAGGCTACCATGTAGCCCTGCCTGATGAACAGTCTCCTACGGCTTATCAGTGGGTCAAGTCATGGCCGACACCGAAGCCCAGGTCTCCCTTATTTCCAGAAAGGCATTGCCTAGGGGTGCCAAAATCCAGACGAACGAAGAAATTCAGTTTGAATGGATTGACGGTAACCTCTATTCTGTTCCTTCGGTCCTTCTGAATGTAAAAATGCCCTTTCTGGACCAGGTGACCAAGGAAACCACATTGTGCCGCCTGGGCGTAGTTGACCAATTTCATGATGTTTATCAGGTGATATTGGCCGAGATCTACTTAAGCCGTATCTCCCCTGGACGCAGCTCCCACTACCAGATGCACCGGATCCCTGCAGCAGGCCTCATAATCAATCATCAGTTTTAGATTCAGAGGCTAGTGCCTCCGATGTCCAGACATCCCTTTTATTTGTGAACCTGGCCCTGACCCAGTGTCAGAGCCAGAACGTTTCTTCCGCATCATCTCAGCCTATTAACCATTTTACCGCTACCTCCTCCACTTTGGAAGAGGTAAGCCCACCAGTTGACCCCGGACTTGCTTCCGAGGGTGATTCAACAGAGGTTTCCTTAACCTCCCTACCTCATCACTGCCAGAGGACTCTTTACCTGTGCCAGAGCACACTGCCAGCCTTAGTGACTCCACAGATTCGCAACCATGTGGGGGCATCTCGGCCTTACCGTCCAGTGCCACGGAAGAGGTTCTGGAACACGTTCTGCCGAGACTGTGGCCGCAAGGGTCACATGTCTGCCAATTACGGAGGGTGCGCAAATCACAATATTCCTGCCATCGCAATGGCCGTTACTAATCCTTCTTCACTAGGACCCCCAGCTAAGGGCCCTATAACCGTCGCACCCCTCCACAGCCATTATCAGCCAAGCCACGTCAGAGCCTACGACGACTCCTGGCGTTCTCAAATCTCCCTGATACGGGAAGATCGAAAAAAAAAACAATCCCCCGCAGGGGGTGGGGCTCACGTCGATAGACGTCACTTAATCACCATTGAAGGTATCAACTATATTAAGCTGATCCTTCCGACCGTACAATTAGAGTCACCAGACCTAGTTTCTCCAAAGTATGTACTCTTGCAGTTGCAAGCTACATTCCAGGAGGTTACGACCTCCTCCTAGGGCCAAGACATGAAGTCTCCCTCACCGTTCAAAAAGCCTAGGGGTCCTAACCCCACGTCAAATCACTCCAAAGCACGGAGTCATCGAAATTCTACTTCCTCCAGGAAGTACGTCCACCAACAGTCTCCCCCGTTACCAAGGAGGGAGATTGACCATTCACAGTTCCATTGCAAAACCTGCAACGTAATAGGGCACTCCATGAATTGGCCTAGGTGCCACTAGCCGGACTACAGCAGCGGACAATGTCCATTTTCCACAAGGCTTAGCCTTCCAAAAGAGACAGGAGCCTCTGTCTCCCATTACCAAGGGCACGCTGAGAGGTATTGCACCTCCGGTACCCGCCACAGGTCCAGTCGACCTCACTCTCTGCCAGTGCCACTTGGCAGCACTGAGCAGTGCCAAGCTCCATCCAGCCTGGATGTAGAGCCACCGCAGAACTTGACTCGCCGCCTGGCCCCGAGCTAGTTGCCGGCGCCTAACCTAACCAAGGATCCTCCTACAGGAGATCCTCCAACAGGTCATGGAGCTTACCGCAGGCCCATGGCCAATCCAAAGTCCATGAGTCTTCTTCACCCTCACCACTGTCGCCCGAGGATGAACCTCCGGCAGACCTAACCTTCATACCTCTCTGGAAAACCAGGAACTGCCCGACCAGGAGTCGCCTGGAGTTTTCCCCTTACGACGGCTGTCGCAGCAGCCGGAGTGAGGGTCCTCCCCTGCAGTAGGTTCCACCTCTACGACGGTTGCTGCAGATACCGAAGTAGGGTGTTCTCCTGAAATCCCTCAGGCTACCACTGCCTCTGCTCCTGCCGCGTTTCTGGCCTTCCCCAGAGTCGTGCCTCCGTCTACTCCTAGGACTGGTATAGCCCAGGTCCTGGAGGAATAAGAAGAAGAAGAAGTAGGGACGTAGCAAATCATTAACATACTAACAAAAGAGCCACATGCTCTCCTTGACACCTGTGCCCGAGGTACAGTAGTCGCATTCAATTGCAGAGTGATCCTGGCACCTACCCAGAGAAGGTGCCAGCCTGATCTCTGCCAGTAGAACTAACCCTCTACCCCTAGCCATGGTGGGATACTAACCCTCACTTAAATATAATTACCTCATTACATTTTCCATCCTGGTAATGCACTAACCACTCATCATCCTCACGCTTCATTACCTCACCTCATGTATTTTAACAATTCCTGCGACACATCACTGCTGTGCGTACCACACTCTGGAATGATTGCGTCTTCATTTAACATAATGAGTAGGTTAGGCTAATGCTTTCAGTACCAGGGCATTAGGTTAGTAGCAAATAGAATTTTCAAGTAACCTTATCTAGGGGTAGAGTAGACTGTTGTCCAAAGACAACCCGTAGTTATTACTTAGGCTAGACTACATTACTACATTAAGTTAGTACACTTAGCATCTCCACCTATAAGTTAGGTAGGCCACTGTAGTTAGCTGTATCGCTGCTCAAAAAACTTCAAGTTAGAGTAGGAGAACTGGGCAGTCGAGACGATCAATTTATTTAAGCCAAGACCTTCACGCCCGAAAGGGAGTGAATGCCTTCTTAACAGAGGGGAGCTGTGACGTTTATAGATCGTTCGTCTACCCAGATATCATTTAAATAATTTGATTTGGAAAACGGCAGCCATTTCTTTAGATTATCAGCTGATTTTTAGTAAACGCGGGAAACCCAAAACCCGCCAGCTAGAGATAGGGAGTTTCCCCAGTTGGGGAAAAGAGTCTTTTGTCAGCTTTTAGGGACGTATCTCAAAAGGGAAGGATGTAGGCAGATTGGTACTTCTTAGACTATATCTTAAGCTCTCTTTCCTGTGACCCCTCTGCTGGCTGATATGCTTGTTTTTCAGGATTTGCCTTGATCGTGGGGGTTGGGGTTTAAGCTGACTTCCAACCCCCAAGCAAACCACCTGAATTCTGCCTCAGTCGGTGCGAGACGTGATCTCGACAGATGACCAACTACCTGCCTTCCTGTTAGCCTATCCAGGGTGTGAGTGGCTCGCCGATGACCCAGGCCTCAGACAAAAGGGGGCCATGCTTTTCTACAAAGAGCCACTGAACACGACATCCAGGTACGTCTTGTGAAACAGCATATTGCCACTCCCTTATCACCTATTATCTATGTGATCCTCGTTTTCCCAATTCAATTTCCAGCCCCAAAAGAAAGAAATCCTTTTGTTCCCTCTCACTGCCTCATGGCCGCATGCTTCCCCTTGTGTGATCGTCCCGAACCAATGAAGTTCATTGCCTACCTCAGTGAAACATTAAAAGTTCTTTCTCCCCAGTGTTAGAGAATTAATTAATCAAAACAAGAAGTAATTTTTTCCAGTTATCTTGTTTAATCTGGGATTCTTTTTCCAGATTCCATGAGTCACGTGCCGTCTCTCTGGCCCGCGAGTGTGCATTACAAAAGTTTATGAAAACCAGCTTAAAGCACTCCAGTTGGAGCCATCATTTACCTTTTCTCCAGGCCAACACGGGCCTTTTTGTAAATAAATAGCTGTAAAGTAACGAGCTGAGTTTTCTGGCGACCTTTTTCCTCTAAAGTAGTATTCATTAATAATCAGTTTTATGGTAGTTTCAATTAATTCAACTGGTCTTCCTTCAATTATTTCCGTTTACATATCTAGCCTCTCTCAAGGCCAGCTAAATACGTAAAAATATCCAAATAAATACGTGATAAGAATCTCGTATTTATTTGGTATGCGTGAATCCCGAAGAGTTAAGGCAAACTGATGCACACTCAATCTCTCTCCTTCTCTCTCTCTCGACTTGCAACCTCTCTCTCTCTCGACTCGCAATCTCTCTCTCTCTCCATTCTAACAGATCGTCTCATTGAGAGTCAGAGATATAGAAAATATAAACATTTATTTAACAATGGAAAGATAATAACTCAAGTCTCACAGACTAACTTACTTAGTTTAAACCCCCAATATGTAAATGTCTTAATCAGTAATTAGTCACACCAATTATCTCTCTTCCATACGGGACTCTCTGTCCCCCTAGGACTCTAAGTTCCCCTTGCCAGAATTGTCTATTACAAAGACAGGAGAACACACAATTAAGTACGCACTTGTAAAGACAAAGTCAATAGCTTAAATGGAATATGACATTTTTAAAAATGTCAAACAGACAACAAGCCATCCCTTGGCTAAAGTAATATTACACTTTTACACCATCTTCCAGCCGCCCAGAATAGCACACAAATTAATGTTAAAGAAACTTTCTTGCAGAAGGCGATCCCCCAGGGCATCTTGCCTTTCTCGCACAGACGTCTTTCGTAAGTCTCTCCCATAGACTTGGCTAAAGATGCCATTACCACGGAAGAGGCGCACAGGCACATACGAACTCATACAACTTCGTAACCGCCCCTTTAAACTGGTTGCAGCCAGTTTCCAAAGGCACTTGAACAAGACCCCATGAACTGACGAAACTGACCCCGAGATTAACTATGCATTTTCGTATCACGCCATCCCAGAAATGAAGTATCAGCTTTCTCAGGTCATTGCTTCGGACTGTTCTGCGCAAAGTCAACAGCACATCACATAGGCTATTAAATATATTATTAATCATAACCCCTTTCATCTCACATATATATATATATATATATATATATATATATATATATATATATATCTATATATATATATATATATATATATATATATATATATATATATATATATATATAGTCTGTATACATATATATATATATATATATATATATATATATATATATATATATATATATATATATATATATATATATATATATATATATATATATATATATGTTGTGTGTGTGTGTGTGTGTGTGTGTGTGTGTGTGTGTGTGTGTTATTAAATTCTTCTGTTAAAACAGGATACGTCTCAAGTATAAAAGACCCATTACAACACGCTATCTTAAAGCTAAGGACTATATTTCGGTAGGGCGTGCTTCCATCCTAATCAAGCAAGGATGACAGAAGGAGTTTCGTTAGAGAAAATATATAGTTAGGAGATAATTAAACCCTTAGGGATGCCTGGAGATGCAGCTGAGCCATTGTGGGGTCCTGTTTATTGTTTTAATCCACTTCATCAGTGCCTTAAAGAAGATGATGTCTGTCTGGTCTGAAATCCAGGCGCCATTGGAAAGGATGATCCTGTTATCTTGTTGTTTTATTAGTGAAGATTCCACCATTTGACATTTGTATCGACAGCTGCTCTTGTATAAAATTCGGGATGAGTTCCAATCTATGGTACGGTTCGTGTTATGATTGAAAATTGCCGAACAATTTTGTCCATGTCTAACTGATCGTTTATGTTTCATTAATCTTTCCGAGAGAGATCACACAAATCTTAGGCCCCTCGAACCTTTTTTCTTCACTTATCCGAATATACTAGGAAAATAATTAACTAATGTTCATCAGAAACCAGTATGCGAAAACACTGGAGTTTATGAGATCCCCTGTAAGGACTGTGATAAGTCGTATTTCGGTTTCACTGGAAAATCTCTCAGAAAGATTAATGCAACATAAACGATCAGTTAGATATGGACAAAATTGTTCGGTAATTTTCCAACATATAAATAACACGAACCATACCATAGATTGGAATTCATCCCGAATTTAATACAAGAGCAGCCATTGATACAAATGTCAAATGGTGGAATTTTCACAAATAAAACAAGATAAAAGGATCAACCTTTCCAATGGCATCTGGTATTCTGACCAGATAGACAACATCTTCCTTAAAGCAACGATAAAGTGGATTAAGACAATTAACAGAGCCCACAATGGCTCAGCTGCATCTCCAGGCAACCTAAGGGCATAATTATCTCCTACTATATATTTCCCTAATGAAACTCATGTCATTCACTACTTGATAAGGGGGAGGAAGTACGCTCCTACCGAAATATAGTCCTTACGTTTTAAAACAGCGTGTTGTAATGGGCCTTTTATACTTGATATATATTATATATATATATTATATATATATAGGATATATATATTATATATATATATATATATGTATATATATATATATATATATATATATACTATATATATATATCATATAGATATAGATATATATATATAGATATAAACATATATATATATATATTATTATATATATATCATATATATATATATATATATATATATATATATATATATATATATATATACATATATATATATATATATATATATATAGATATATATATATATATATATATATATATATATATATATATATATATACTATATATACATATATATATATATATATATATATATATATATATATAATATATATATTAGTATACATATGTATACCCTATATACTATCATATATATATATATATATATATATATAATATATATATATATATATATATATATATATATAGATATATATATCATATTGTTATGTGATAAGAATCTCATATTTATTTGGTATGCGTGAATCCCGAAGAGTTAAGGCAACTGATACACACTCAATCTCTTCCTCTCCTCTCTCTCGACTTGCAACCTCTCTCTCTCTCTCTCTCTCGACTCGCAACCTCTCTCTCTCTCTCTCCATTCTAACAGATCGTCTCATTGAGAGTCAGAGATATAGAAAATATAACATTTATTTAACAATGGAAAGATAATAACTCAGTCTCACAGACTAACTTACTTAGTTAACCCTCTACGCCGATTGGACGTATTAAAACGTCGTGTCCAAAATGTCTCCCGTATGCCGATTGGACGTATCATACGTCGGCTCAAAAAAAGTTTTTTTTTAAAAAATTCGTGGAAAAATACTTATAGGCCTACCAGCCAAAAAACTTTTGTATCACGTGCCTTGGGGGATGCTGGGAGTTCACACGGATCAAGGCGTTGTTTTGTTTACAATCGCTACGCAGGCGCGCAAGCGCGAATTTCTTTCTTATCGCACTAAAAGTATCAGTGACACATCTCGGAAATTATTTCGTCACTTTGACATAATTTTTGCACCATTTTAAATTATCCTTTACATGAAGTATTATATATGAAAATGTGCGCAATTTCATGTAAAATACAACAAAAAAATATTCATGATTGTAGCTTTTATCAGGTTTTGAAATATTTCATATAAATAACGATAAGTGCAAAAAATTTCAACCTTCGGTCAACTTTGACTCTACAGAAATGGTCGAGAAACGCATTGAAAGCTAAAATCTTATATTATAATAATATTCAATCATTTGCTCTCTTTTGAAACAAATTGGACGTCTCTAGCACAATATTTCGATTTATGGTTAATTTATGAAAAACGTTTTCCTCACGTTCGTGCGATAACTCTTCCGAAATAAATTTTTTCGTGCGATTGTCCTAATGTTTGCACCCTTTTAAATTTGCAGTTACATAAAGTTTTATATATGGAAATGTGCGCAATTTCATGCACAATACAACAAAAATCAACCCATGGTTGTAAGCTTTTATCAGTTTCGAAATATTTTCATATAAATAACGTTAAGTGCAAAAATTTCAACTTTCGTCAACTTTGACTCTACCGAAATGGTCGAAAAACGCGAATTGTAAGCTAAAACTCTTATATTCTAGTAATATTCAATCATTTACCTTCATTTTACTATGACTTGGAAGTCTCTAGCACAATATTTCGAATTATGGTGAATTTATGAAAAAAAAAAAAAAAAAAAAAAAAAACATTTCCTTACGTTCGCGTGGTAACTCTTCCGAAAAAAATCAGAATTGTTTTTT
>NC_087209.1:82264929-82302429 GCF_015104395.2 Macrobrachium nipponense
GGAATTAAGTTCAACCTAGTGGAAGCATGTGAAACCAAGTTACATAAAAAAACTTTTAATGTGATTTGGTAAATATTTCCACTGCCTTCTTAGTCACTCTATCTATCTGTCTGCCTATTATTATTATTATTATTATTATTATTATTATTATTATTATTATTATTATTATTATTATTATTATTATTATTATTATTATTTTTTGCTCTATCACAGTCCTCCATTCGACTGGGTGGTATTTATAGTGTGGGGTTCCGGGTTGCATCCTGCCTCCTTAGGAGTCCATCACTTTTCTTACTATGTGTGCCGTTTCTAGGATCACACTCTTCTGCATGAGGCCCGGAGCTACTTCGGCCTCTAGTTTTTCTAGATTCCTTTTTCAGGGATCTTGGGATCGTGCCTAGTGCTCCTATGATTATGGGTACGATTTTCCACTGGCATATCCCATATCTTTCTTATTTATTATTATTATTATTATTATTATTATTATTTAGGAAGCAGACCCTCTCTCAAGCATACTTTATAAAAGTAGTTGCTACTTCAGCAGCATTACACTTGTAGAGATTCTTCTCTATTTTCCGAATAGCGGCTTTTTCCGTGCTACTTAGACAGGCTAGTAGAGCGCCTATAGAGGTCATGATCAAATACAGTCTAAATTGGTGTATATATGTGAATTTTACAGATAAACTATGATACCATAGTTATCAAAGTCATTAACGATATATATATATGTCTCTCTCTCTCTCTCTCTCTCTCTCTCTCTCTCTCTTTCTCTTTCTTGAAGCAAGCGAGCTTTCGTCTGGAGCTGCCAGACATCCTCGGGCTGGGAAGCTGAGGTGTGGACTGATCTTGAAGCGGTGTCCGTCCTCGTTTATATTGGAGTCGACAGCAGGGGGTCTGCCCCATGCTGATCTACTATTGGCTGGTGGCGGTAGGGTCTTCGTTTTCATTGGTGGCTTGAACCGGGTCTCAAGCCACTTTCCAACGCGTTGATGGTTGCGATGCTGTAAGTCCTGCAGCCGCCTAGACCTCCTTAGCGGCGCGGTTACGTCGATGGGCGTTTCGCTACGCTGCGGGACGTCACGGCTAACTTGATTATGGTTGGCTGCAGGAGTATCTCGTTCGGGGGCGTTGTCTTCCGTGGAGTTGTCGTGCTCGGTGGTTGGTGTCATTGTTTGTGGCAGGTTTTCTCATACTCGTAGGGAGGAGAAATTCTTCCTGCGTCGTATTTAGAGTAGGTTTCACTTGCTGGATGAGAATCGCCTCCAGCAGGCGTTTAACCGACGGGCATCAGGGGCCTTCCCGATGATCTTCGTTTTGGATGATCACATCCCAGGGAGATGGCCTCTTGATGTTTGGTGCGTGCGTGATTCTTGATAGCCCCCTCTTGGGCGTGGCAGGAGAGTCTCTTCGACAGGCGCATGGTAGTCATACCAACGTAGGCGCCGCTGCAACCGCGGACTGGGCATGTATATTGGTACACCACATGCCTGCTTCAGGGGGTCTCGTACCTGTGGAGAGGGGTTATTTTTCATAATAAGGTCGCGCGTCCTCCGATTCTGGTAGTAGATAATTAGGTCGATATTTTTGGTGTCGTCGGTCGGGGATACATTTTCAGAAATAATTTTCTTAACTGAGTCCTCTTCTTCACGGTAATGAGAACTCATGAAGGCTTTATAATACAGCTTGATATTATCCTGGCGGGGTTGCGGGCTCTCACTACCGTACCATTTCTCCAGGGCTGTACGGACTTCTCTGCTTATTGATTTATTTGAATACCCGTTATTACGAGTACTTGGAGGCGCGGTCAAGTTCCTGATGAGTGTCCTGCCAGGTCGAGCAGTGGGAGAGGGCTCTCCTGACGAAGGCCCTGACGGTCGTGCTTTTGAATCTGGCGGGGCACTCGCTGTCACCATTGAGGCAAAGTCCTAGGTTGGTTTTCTTTGTGTAGACGGAAGTACGGAGGCCGTCTTCCGTCTTACTCACAAGGACGTCGAGGAAGGGGAGCCGATCGTCGGTGCTGTATTCAACTGTGTAATTCAGCACGCTGCACTGCTGAAATGCCTGACGGAGGGCTTCTACCTCATTCTCGGCGTCGACTTGAACAAAGATGTCGTCGATATATCGTCCATATCTGCGGGGTTGCTGCATCCTAGCGAAGACTCGTTCCTCCACGGTTCCCATGTAAAAGTTAGCGAAGAGTACCCCCAGTGGGGAGCCCATCGCTACGCCGTCCTTTTGGCGGTACATCTGGCCACGGTGGTGGAGAAAGGGGCCTTCTTCGTGCAGATTTCTCCAGCAGCGTACGGAGCGAGGCTTCGGGTATGTTGAGGGGCGCCGTCGACTGACTCCTGTAGACACGCTCAAGGATGATGTCAATGGTTTTCGTCGACAGGCACGTTCGTAAACAGGGACTCTACGTCCAGCGAGGCGATAATCCCGGTGCCAGGGGCGTCCTTGATGACTTCTAGGAATTCTACTGACGACTGCAGGCTGTACCGACTCGTGACGTAGGGGTCAAAATTTGGTTAAGATGTTTAGCCAAGGCGTAAGTAGTGGCGGGCGTCTGGCTGATGATCGGCCGGAGGGGGTTTCCTGGTTTGTGAGTTTTTATGTACCATATAGATAACCCAGGCTGTAGTCTCCTTTTATGGGCGGGAGGTGGACAGCGTTTAGTCCGCAGCATTCACTACACTGATGACCCCGTTGGCCTCACCTCCCTTTTGGATGTCGTTCTGTTCGGGTTTTCTTGTCAGGCAGCTCGAACTTGCTCTCGTCGGACAAAATGGCATCCAGCTTCTCGTGGTATTCAGCAGTGTCAATCAAGACGAAGGCTGCCGTCTTGTCCGCGCGTCGCACCGTGATGTTCTCTTTCTCCTTCAGTTCCTTCGCCGCTTTCTTCATCTCCTTGGTGAGGATCCCGCTGGAGTGCGAGCCCCTCTCCGTAAGGGCTTCAGCAAGTAGGAGGGGTTGAAGGGCGTCGGTAGTTCTCACGATGCTCCGGGCTTCGAGCTGCTGGATAGAGTCGAGGAGCAACTCTATTTCGAGTCTCTTGTCGTGAGGTCTGGGTCTTGAAAATGAAGTGGCAATTAAGACCCAGCTTCAGAAGGGCGTCTTGATCGGGGGTGGGGTTGTCGTAGTCTACGGCGCCCCTCAACATACCCGAAGCCTCGCTCCGTACGCTGCTGGAGATCTGCACGAAGAAGGCCCCTTTCTCCACCCACCGTGGCCAGATGTACCGCCAAAAAGGACGGCGTAGCGATGGGCTCCCCACTGGGGGTACTCTTCGCTAACTTTAACATGGGAACCGTGGAGGAACGAGTCTTCGCTAGGATGCAGCAACCCCGCAGATATGGACGATATATCGACGACATCTTTGTTCAAGTCGACGCCGAGAATGAGGTAGAAGCCCTCCGTCAGGCATTTCAGCAGTGCAGCGTGCTGAATTACACGGGGTTTGAATACAGCACCGACGATTGGCTCCCCTTCCTCGACGTCCTTGTGAGTAAGACGGAAGACGGCCTCCGTACTTCGTCTACACAAAGAAAACCAACCTAGGACTTTGCCTCAATGGTGACAGCGAGTGCCCACCAGATTCAAAAGCACGACCGTCAGGGCCTTCGTCAGGAGAGCCCTCTCCCACTGCTCGACCTGGCAGGACACTCATCAGGAACTCGACCGCGCCTCCCAAGTACTCGTAAATAACGGGTATTCAAATAAATCAATAAGCAGAGAAGTCCGTACAGCCCTGGAGAAATGGTACGGTAGTGAGAGCCCGCAACCCCGCCCCCAGGATAATATCAAGCTGTATTATAAAGCCTTCATGAGTTCTCATTACCGTGAAGAAGAGGACTCAGTTAAGAAAATTATTTCTGAAAATGTATCCCCGACCGACGACACCAAAAATATCGACCTAATTATCTACTACCAGAATCGGAGGACGCGCGACCTTATTATGAAAAATAACCCCTCTCCACAGGTACGAGACCCCCTGAAGCAGACGCATGTGGTGTACCAATATACATGCCCAGTCCGCGGTTGCAGCGGCGCCTACGTTGGTATGACTACCATGCGCCTGTCGAAGAGACTCTCCTGCCACGCCCAAGAGGGAGGGGGCTATCAAGAATCACGCACGCACCAAACATCAAGAGGCCATCTCCCGGGATGTGATCATCCAAAACACGAAGATTATCGGGAAGGCCCCTGATGCCCGTCGGTTACGCCTGCTGGAGGCGATTCTCATCCAGCAAGTGAAACCTACTCTAAATACGACGCAGGAAGAATTTCTCCTCCCTACGAGTATGAGAAGACCTGCCACAAACAATGACACCACCGAGCACGACAACTCCACGGAAGACAACGCCCCCGATCGAGATACTCCTGCAGCCAACCATAATCAAGTTAGCCGTGACGTCCCGCAGCGTAGCGAAACGCCCATCGACGTAACCGCGCCGCTAAGGAGGTCTAGGCGGCTGCAGGACTTACAGCATCGCAACCATCAACGCGTGGAAAGTGGCTTGAGACCCGGTTCAAGCCACCAATGAAAACGAAGACCTACCGCCACCAGCCAATAGTAGATCAGCATGGGGCAGACCCCCTGCTGTCGACTCCAAATATAAACGAGGACGGACACCGCTTCAAGATCAGTCCACCCTCAGCTTCCCAGCCCGAGGATGTCTGGCAGCTCCAGACGAAAGCTCGCTTGCTTCAAGAAAGAGAGAGAGAGAGAGAGAGAGAGAGAGAGAGAGAGAGAGAGAGAGAGAGAGAGAGAGAGACATATATATATATCGTTAATGACTTTGATAACTATGGTATCATAGTTTATCTGTAAAATTCAAATATATACACCAATTTAGACTGTATTTGATCATGACCTCTATAGGCGCTCTACTAGCCTGTCTAAGTAGCACGGAAAAAGCCGCTATTCGGAAAATAGAGAAGAATCTCTACAAGTGTAATGCTGCTGAAGTAGCCACTACTTTTAATAAAGTATTATTATTATTATTATTATTATTATTATTATTATTATTATTTTATTTTATTTTATTTTTTATTTTTTTAATTTATTTATTTTTTTTTTTTTTTTTGCTCTATCACAGTTTACAATTCGACTGGGTGGTATTTATAGTGTGGGGTTTCCGGGTTGCATCCTGCCTCCTTAGGAGTCCATCACTTTTCTTACTATGTGCGCCGTTTCTAGGATCACACTCTTCTGCATGAGTCCTGGAGCTACTTGAGCGTCTAGTTTTTCTAGATTCCTTTTCAGGGATCTTGGGATCGTGCCTAGTGCTCCAATGATTATGGGTACGATTTCCACTGGCATAATCTGTATCCTTCTTATTTCTATTTTCAGATCTTGATACTTATCCATTTTTTCCCTCTCTTTCTCTTCAACTCTGGTGTCCCATTGTATTGCGACATCAATGAGTGATACTTTCTTCTTGACTTTGTCAATCAACGTCATGTCTGGTCTATATGCACGTATCACCCTATCCGTCTTCTGATACCATAGTCCCAGAGGATCTTTGCCTGATCGTTTTCTATCACTCCCTCAGGTTGGTGCTCGTACCACTTATTACTGCAAGATAGCTGATGTTTCTTGCACAGGGTCCAGTGGAGGGCTTTTGCCACTGAATCATGCCTCTTTTTGTACTGGTTCTGTGCAAGTGCCGGGCATTCGCTTGCTATGCGGTTTATGGTTTCATTTTTCGTATTGCACTTCCTATATATGGGAGAGATGTTATTTCCGTCTATCGTTCTTTGAACATATCTGGTTCTTAGGATCTGATCTTGGGCCGCTGTTATCATTCCTTCAGTTTCCTTCTTTAGCTCTCCCCTCTGTAGCCATTGCCATGTGTCATCGCTGGCTAGTTCTTTAGTCTTTCTCATGTAGTGTCCGTGCATTGGTTTGTTGTGCCAGTCCTCTGTTCTGTCTGTCATTCTCCTGTCTCTGTATATTTCTGGGTCTTCGTCTACTTTTATTAGTCCTTCTTCCCATGCAATCTTTAGCCACTCGTCTTCACTGGTTTTCAGATATTGCCCCAGTGCTGTGTTCTCGATGTTGACGCAGTCCTCTATACTTAGTAGTCCTCTCCCTCCTTCCTTTCATGTTATGTATAGTCTGTCCGTATTTACTCTTGGGTGTAGTGCTTTGTGTATTGTCATATGTTTCCCGGTTTTCCGATCTGTGCTGCGGAGTTCTGCCTTCGTCCATTCCACTATTCCTGCGGTGTATCTGATTACTGGCACTGCCCATGTGTTTATGGCTTTTATCATATTTCCGGCGTTGAGTTTTGACTTGAGTATTGCCTTGAGTCTCTGCATATATTCTTTCCTGATCGTGTCCTTCATCTCTTGGTGTTTTATATCCCCTCCTTCCATTATTCCCAGGTATTTGCATCCTGTCTCATTTATGTGTTTGATGTTGCTCCCATCTGTTCTCATTACTTTGCCTTTTTGTATGTTGACTAAGGCGCATTTTTCTATTCCAAACTCCATCCTGATGTCCCCAGATACAATCCTTACAGTCTGGATTAGGGTATCTATTTCCTTGATGCTCTTACCATACAGCTTGATGTCGTCCATGAACATCAGATGGTTGATTCTGTTGCCTCTTTTCTTGAGTTGGTACCCGGCATCCATCTTCTGTAGTACTTTTGTCTTGGGAATCATGGCTACTACGAAGAGTAGTGGGGACAGTGAGTCGCCCTGGAAGATCCCTCTCCTGATATTAACCTCTGCTAGTCTTATTCCAGAGCTTGTAAGTATTGTATTCCAGTTGCGCATTGTATTTTTGAGGAAGCTGATGGTGTTTTCCTCTGCCCCATATATTTTCAGGCATTCTATTAGCCATGTGTGTGGTATCATGACGAAGGCTTTCTTATAGTCTAGCCATGCCATGCTTAGGTTGGTTTTCCTTCTCCTACTGTTCTTCATTACCATTTTGTCTATGAGGAGCTGGTCTTTTGTGCCACTACACTTCCTTCTGCAGCCTTTCTGTTGGTGGGGGATGGTGTTTGTCTCCTATAGGTAATTGTATAGCCTTTCACTGATGATACCTGTTAGTAACTTCCACATTATTGATAGGCAGGTGATAGGCCTGTAGTTACTGGCTATATTTCCCTTACTCTTGTCTTTTTGTACTAAGGATGTTCTTCCTGTGGTCATCCATTTGGGTGCATGGTGATTTGAGATTCAATGCTGGAGTTGTTCTGTTATTCGTGGTGTAGGGCCTTGAAGTTTTTGAGCCAGTATCCATGGACTTCATCGGGACCTGGGGCTTGCCAGTTTGGCATTTTCTTTAGTTGGTGTCTGACTGTGTCTGTCGTGATCTCTGTGAATCTTTGTTTTATTCTCCCTGTTTCTTCTTCCTTGACTTCCTGGAACCATGTTGCATGTTTGTTGCGTGATACCGGATTGCTCCATATGTTTTCTTCCCAGAGTCTCTTACTTGGTTCGGCTTCAGGGATTTCTGGGTGGTTGTCTTCCCCTCATTATTATTATTATTATTATTATTATTATTATTATTATTATTATTATTATAATCAGAAGAGAGACCCTATTCCTATGAAACAAGCCCTCAGGGTCCATTAACTTGTAATTCAAGCTTTCAAAGAATATGGTGTTTATTAGAAAGAATTAACAGAAGTTAATGAGACACACACAAAAATTAGTTATTAAAAAAGAAAAAAAATAACAATTTAATAAAAAACATATACAAATGTAGGTAAATTACAAAAATACCTGGAGAATTATCTTAAATTAGTAATGTATTGCATCTTTGCTTGAACTTTTAGGCTTCAATTGTATAACATCCTCAGGGAGAATGTTCCAACGGCATATAGGGTGGTTCTTTTCAGCAAATCTGGTCGCTGTCAGCAGGAGAAGAGGAGCTGGGATCAATTCTGAGTATGAAAGATCGCTATTTCAGCACTACCTATGGAAAATTAATAAGCCAGAGACAGATGGTCCAAGTCATAACTATAAATGTTAGGAAACAAAAACCTACTACCACGAACCATTTTATATAAAAATCTCTGGCAGAAGCAGACATCCATACCGGTGAACAGTATTCCAGTAAAGAAGGGACAAATGACTTAAAACAGGTTGCATTAATTTTATCACTGTTTTCAATATATGTGGCTTTAATTACAACACCTAACTTCAGTGCAGCAATTGCTGACACTTCTTTAGGCGGTAATCAAAAAGTAAAATGTGAGTCAAAAGTTGCACCAAGAATAGTTACAAAGCTTCAGACTCATTCAGCAGAATCCCATCCACCTGAAGAGGATGATGGGGTGGAAAATGTTTATAAGATCTGGTAATAAATAGCTTTTATTTTACAGTAGTTCAGTTTCATAACACACTTAGTACACAAATCACTAATCTGCTTCATGTCACGACGGAGTCTAAGAGCAACTTAATTTCTCATGTGGAGACTTTATTAGGCCCACAAGTGTTGCATCATCGTCATACTGATGAATCTCGTATTCCAGGCCAAGAACCATATTGCTTGTATATACTGAAAACAACAACGACCAAGAACACTACCCTACAGAGCTCCAGACAACAGGTCGGAGTTTACCAAAGATCCCATCAGAATCTTGGAGTTAGTCAACGGCACTTGCCGTTGACTAACTCCAAGATTCTGAAGTTTATAAATAAGTGCCTTATGATTTACTAAATTTAAAAGAGCACTAAAATCTATTGGATTTCCTTTACACCCAAGACCCCTATCAAGTTGTTTTGCAAAAGGCATGTTAAATCAAAAAGCATACCACAGGTACCTAACTGCTTCCCATATGTATATTGACAACCAGCTAACAATTCTTCAGCACCTTGGAGAGCACTGGGAGAATAGAAATAGACCCTTAGTTTTGAGTCTGCAGATAAGCCACTATTTGGAATAGGAAGTGAATTATTAAACTTGCGTTCATCCTCAAAGATGCTACATAAACTTAAAAGTCTACAGTCTATTAATCTTAGTAGAGAGCACACTAGATATATTTTTGAAAAACAAAGAAAAAACCCATCAGGTTCCTACCCCAGCTATCAAGATTATCAAGAATTTTCTGAATATACCAAGAGAAAAATGCAAATTTTGTAACAAGCTCAGGATGACAATTCAGCCTTTTACCTTTGGGCCAGTAACCAATCTGCTATCATCTGTCATTAGTGGTGAAATAGAAGACAATTTGGTCCACCACAGATGAGTCTGAGCAATTCCTTCAGATTTCTTCTTAAGGAATTATTGTAATTACTCTTAACTATTTTTTGAGTCTTTTAGTGTGGAGAACTGAACAAAAATTGTGAATTTTCATTTGAACAAATCCCCTTTGGTGCCAGTGATGTCTTACCCCCACAGTGCTCTTTCCCCAACACTAAGTTTATATATATACTAAGTTTGGTTAAAATTGCTCAATGCATGTAAAAGTGGATGTGGCACAAACAGACATTATATACATCCGTTTATATATATATATATATATATATATATATATAACTTATATATAATAATATATATATATACGATTATATATATATATATTATATATATATATATATATAGTATATAGATATAGCATACACACAAAATAACACACACATTAACATACAATATTATATCTATATACATATATATATATATAATTACAATATATATATATATATATAATATATATATTTATATATATATATCATTGAGGAGGAGCATATACATGCCCATTGGAGGAAGAAATAGTTTGACTCAGGTGATGGATAGTGGAACTGATAACTTGGTCTCAGTTTTAAGAAGTTGATGTTCGTCAGTTGCCAGTCCCCTGCTTAGTAACCAACCTCCCCGGTAAGTTGGGTCACATTCAGGAATTTGCAGAGAACCAGATACCAGGATATGTCTCGGAAGGGGACAACTACACATTTTATTGTCACATTAAAGAGTGTCATTTTCAGTGCTATCAAACATCAAGCCCGAAAGATACTTGGCCATCAAGCAACCAGTATGAGGAGAAATGCCATAATGTTTGGAAGATCTTGTCCGGACTGACCACTTTGACTGGCCAATATAGGTTGTGCAACAGGCGTCACCCGTGTAGATATAGGTGATGCCAGACAAAAGGTCTCAAGGCAGTTTATTCTTATGGTTTAACAACGCTTGAATAGTATGGTTGTTGGTAAATATTAATTCGGGGTTAATGTTGGGAAAGCTATACTTGAACCTATTTTCTAGTTCTCTTGTAACTTATTTAGAACAAGGTTCACTTATATATGGCAATTTCCAAGTGTGACGCCTGTAGCTCCACATATATAGGCCAGTCAAAGCTGTCAGTCCGGTCAAGATCTTCCGAACATTATCTCATTTCTCCTCGTACTGGTTGCTTGCTGGCCAAGCTAACCAGATCACTGATTTTACAGAACATAGAGGAATATAATACAGGGAGATGATTAGAAAATTTTAGAGTTCGTGGTACTTTTAGAGAAGAGTCATTTTTGAGAATCTCTGAGTCGATAGAAATATTTTTAAGGAGACCAGATCTTAACCTTGACAATTAATCTTATCCCTTGCTAATATAAATCATTCATTTATAGTGTAAACTTTCCATCTCTATCTTTCCCACCAAATTGTTTTTAGTATGCTGTTGTAATTCATTTTAAAGATTTTATCATTTACCTTACTGTTGCTACTTTTACTCTTGCTTTGTCAGCCAACAATGATTGCATAATCATTTACCTATTATTAAAATACTGATATGTCTTTTGGGCTTGAAAATATTGTTGTGAAGAAACAACTAAACTCGTCGCAAATAAAATGTGGTGTTTCTTAACCTACACACTTCTTTTCCTACTGAGACTGAGATTTCCAAAATATCTTCTCTTCTCTCTCTCTCTCTCTCTCTCTCTCTCTCTCTCTCTATCTCTGCTCATCTCTCTCTCTCTATATATATATATATATATATATATATATATATATATATAATATATATATATATATATATATATATATATATATATATCTTAAAGGCACTGGTAGAGATACGTGTATTAAATAGTAGGGTTGATATCCTTACCTCTTGCCGGTTAGAGACAGATGCAAAACGCTGGACTCCTCTCACATGCTGAGATGAAAAACAAATAGGAAACATGTCGTGTGCACAATTGAGTTCATTGACGCATTCCAAAGACATGAGTTAATCACAGGAAAGTTATCGAGTTTCATGTTGGTAGCATGCGTGTATCTGTACATCGGTTAGTGGGTGTGTGTTCGTAATACGAATCACAGAAAATGTCATATAATCTCAATGTGTGAATTAATAGAAGAATTAGACGGCGAACTGTCAAAGTGGACAGTAGTGATTTCGGCGTAGAAGAGGCGTTGGAGGTCCGTCGGAAAAGGTAAAAGTGAAATGACATTCAATTTGATTCTAGAGAAAGGGAAGTGCGATGTGACATACATTTTATTGACGAACTTTAATGTTTAATTGTCTGATAATTATATTCTCATTTTCAGATGGATTCGAATTCACCATTTAGAAAAATGGGATTTCTCTAGAATTGTTTTTGACTTTGATAAACTATGAATGCTGGAACAGAAAGAGATAAAAGGGGATACTTGCTTAAGTATGATTTTGGGAAGAATATGATAGTTTAACGTTTCCTTTTATTTCTTAGTTATTCTTAACCCATTTTATTTCATTTTCATGTTAGCTAAATTTGGGAAATAAAAAGTATATATTTGTAACAGCAGGAGTTTGAATTAGCCTAGAGTTTGATATCTGATTTTCAGCTAACTTCAGGGATGGCTCTCAGCATGAAAGGTAGGCCGTGTTACCAGCTTAGGAGTTTTTTTTTTCATTTGTTTAAACGAGTGTCAGTTTGACCCCATAAGAGTTGGTGGCAGGTAGTAAAGGAGAGCATTCAAGCCTATAGGTTACATTTCCGGAGAGACTAGAATTAGATAGGTTAGGCATATGATGGGAAAAATGGTTATAATTTTGTATACGGGCAAATGACTTTTTTGCTGATTGATGGGGAGTTTATCTGGTAGTAAGGAATTTCGGCTGGCTGCTGGGCGTTTGACAGTGATGTTAGCTGCTTTTTAATAGTAAGACGTGTGTCTGTGTTTCTTGGGGAGAAAGTGAATATTGATAACGGGAATTAATTGAGCGCAGTTGCAAGTGTAACTCGATACTTCGCACTAAGGCGAATGCAAGTAACTTAGTATTCACATGCAGAAACCTATGAAGACGTGAGTGTAAAAGTTTATTTTTGTTTTTTTTTCTTTATTGGTATTAATTTGCTCACAAGTGTATTTCATTTTCATGTCCCTCGAGATTCAACGGACATTAGGGGTTTGCTGTAATTGCAAAGCATTAGAAAAAGTTGTACGATAAGTTTCGTTTTTGTATGTGGCATGAGAGAGAGAGAGAGAGAGAGAGAGAGAGAGGCTGAGTGATATCGCTTCAATCAGCATTTTCCCGTTTTCTGTGGGCATAATGACACACATTCAATCAGCTGATTGACCTTGAATCTGCCAGGCAGCTCGATGTAAGAGCTTGTTTATTGGGAATTGGTGCATGTTTATTTTTTCTTTATTGGTGAATGATATATTATTACTTTTGTGTTGGTGTTTTGTGTGGGCATAAATATAGCGATGTTATTGAGGTCAGGGCGAATCCTGAAGCATAAAAGTTGCCATAAAGAAGGCAAAATGGCCACAGCAGGTACAAGTCAGACGTTGGTGCATA
This sequence comes from Macrobrachium nipponense, assembly GCF_015104395.2. NCBI lineage: Eukaryota > Metazoa > Arthropoda > Malacostraca > Decapoda > Palaemonidae > Macrobrachium > Macrobrachium nipponense. The sequence goes on from NC_087209.1 coordinate 82,277,667, forward strand.
AGATAACTAACATAAATGCACGAGTTAGCTCTTTTCGAGGCATTGTTGATGGCGTTCTGTCCCAAGCAGTGCACATTTTTTATTGAGGGAGCGAATAATTACCTAAACGCCAAGGGAATTAAAGATGATGCAGAGGCGTTCACAGAGGCAAAATCCTTGTTAGATTTCAATAAAGGGGATTTGTCATTTAGATGCAGTTGTTTTCAGAACACAAATTGTCGGCCATGGATTACAAGCATTTTTAAGGGCGGCTTATGCCTCGAAAGAACACGGATATATGGTAAGATATTTAAGCGCGCTGTACAAAATTAGAAAAGGGACAACAAGCCTTATAGAGCATAGCTCAAAACTTTTTGACTCAGCGGGAGAATGGATATCGAAATTGAGAAATTCCACATGGGTAAATGGGAATAATTTCTCACTCAACAATTACATAAATTGTTGCATTTCGCAATGCTTCTACTGGACGTCCCAGACGCCATTGTAGATAGTTTTGATGAAAAAATTTAACTACATCAGATGAGGAACTAATTTATTCCCAATTTCAGAAACATATGTCCCTTCTCCCCGTTTGTGTGCAAAAGTGGAATATAATAGAGGATCGATTGATCAAAGGCAACAGCAGTTGCATTGCTACAATTGTAATAAACCAGGGCACACAAAGAAAGTATGTAGTCAAATATTGTGGAATGTGCAATAGTGCGGATCACTGTTGGCAGGCAAGACCTACACCTCAGAAATTCGGGAGTTATAATACGAGAACTTCACAGGCAGGTCACTCAAAAGGGCAAAGGGATTCGCGAAATTTTTGGAAAACCGATGAACAAAAAGGGTACAGATAATTTGTACATGCCATTGTGGTCTCGTGGGGGATGCCCCAGAGCCCAGGCCGATAGTAAACGGAACAGTGGAGGGTGTGGATATCCCAATTTTTATTGATACAGGAGCTTCTGTGAATTTAATGGACCATGATCTGTATCAGTCCCTGTTCTCCTATTACCCTTTGAAACCCTCAACGGAGACGGTTAGAATACGGTTTACTCAGGGTGATAGTGTTAATAGAACCAATTTTGGATATAAAAGGGGTTGCGTTGGGCATGTAGGAGACACAGGATATCAGTCCATACAGGTTTTAGTGGTATAATGGTTGGAATACCAGGTGTTTTTATCCCTTATGAGGACGCAAGTGAAACTGAGGATATGGGGAATACTGAAGATGGGGGCGCTTTTGACGGTGTTAATGGTAATGATACCAGGGATATGGAGAGCAGTGATACCAGGACCCACACTGATGATACGGGGAATAACAGCTGTGATGGTGATGACAAACGGGATATTGGTGGTAACAGTTTTGACGGGTTTAACAATGATGTTATGGGTGATGATACTAATACTGATACTAACAACGGGGTCTTGGTGGATGCATATATATATATATATATATATATATATATATATATATATATATATATATATATATATATATATATGTTACATATATTTCCAAAATTAGACCATCTTCAAAGGGTATGCTAAATCAAGGCATTGTGACTACATTCAGTGAAACTCATATATTGTGGATTCATACATGTACATAATTTATGTATTTGTATTTGCGGGATTGTGTATATGCGGTAAACGACTTAAGAAAATTTAGAAAGCAGTTCAAACCATTACTCGTTTCTTTTATTCAGACATCTTCCGTGAACTAGATTTTAGCGGAAGAGATTTGCAATAAGAAAACCAAATGTAATATGCATTTTGTAAATGTCTTTAGGGAAATATATCTCCTTTTTTAATTCTTAGGTTGATATTCTTATCCACTGAATTTTTATTTTAACCATTATATCAAGTTCGTACTAATTATTCAATTATAGATAATTTTTATAACCCATCTAATTGATATGGTGCTTTATTTTTTCTTAAACAGGAAAGAATATCTTCTTCCCATATTTTCTGCATTTTTAATCAATCAAAATTTTTATTTTCCAATACTCTTCTAGTTTTCAATTCTCAGCTTTACCAACTCCGGATATATAACTTGTTCATGCACCTAAGAGTGTATAAAATTGTAACTGTATTCCTGCAACTAATTACTGGAAATATGACTCAAAAATACCCATATTTATAAACTTTGCATCTCATTCAAAGCTCTACAAGAGGCCCAAGAGCCATTGGTTGGCTCTTGTATGACTATTTCCTGCACTCCTCTAATAGCTTTGCTCATTAGCCGTCAATGGGCGCATCCACATTGTTATCTTCAGCCAAGTCTTGTGTGCTCGTCTCTATTCAAGCCATTCGCTGTCACACACAGTGCAGCAAATTATTCTCGTTAGAATTCCTTTCCCAGATATCTCTAGCATCTTCTCCTCTTTCTTCTTAATCTATCGCCAAGATGTGATGAGCCCAACATTTCTCATCCCGCGTTTAATCTTAATCTATTAATGCTTTACTACATTTGCAATTGACTTTTGAGTTTTGCAGGTTTTCTGAGCTTCTCAGTATCTTTGATAATTGACTTGAGAGCAAAAGTAATTTAAAAACAACACACACACACACACACACACGCACACACACACACACACATATAAATATATATATATATATATATATATTAATATATATATATAGTATATATATATATATATATATATATATATATAAATTGCAAAAAACAATTAATGAGTTTTAAAAATGTTGTCCTCTGACAAACACACACACACACACACACACACACACAAAAGAACAAGACACTGGGTTTTAGGTATAAACGCAACTGTTCAGTCTTCATGAGAAGGAGAGCTGATGCTAGGTTACAAACGTAATCGAATTACTCGCTGCCTAAATGCAAAGGTTGGAAACGGTAAGCAAAAGAAGCAAGAAAAATATATAGAGAGGAAAGATAAAATTGAATTACAGAAAAATACAATTGACAACCTTAAAATCTTGTTTGTTTATATCTTGGGAAAAAGTATGAGTAGGTTGGAATAAAACTTCATTCTAGAAAACTAATAAAAACCTCAAATATGACAGATCCAGAATTTTCTAAAAGTTAAATATTAACAATTTGTATAATTTTAGAAGAACCTGAAAATTCTTTTATCCACTTTCCAACTTTGAATTTCCTTTGCGAAGCTGATAACCGGATCAGTTTCGCCCGCAGTGTAATATATATTCCTCAAGAATTGCTGTAATTCCTGCCAGTTCTTAATTCTTCTATAGGCATCAGCGTGAACATAACACCTTATATTCCCTGTTGACAGATCAAGGTAAAGTTTGGATCCATTTAATTTCTTTATGTCGTTCCCGGTCATGGTAACTAGGTGTGTTAGAAGCTGTTCAATCCCGTTTTCTAAGTTGCAGTCATCATGTGCTCCCAAAAACCTAATCATGTCGCTATTTGCGTACATTTTATGGCTAACTGTAGTTGATGCACCTATTTGGAGGAGTTAGCGAGGTTGACATTTTTAATTTACGTGTTTGGCTTCTTGTAGGAATAGAAGGGGTTGCTTTCTTAAATATAGATATACCTTTCTTATGGATCATCTAATCAATGGTTACTAATAACTTCATTTTAATCCTAAAAAGTCATTAAAACTAACGGGTACGAATCAGGAACTTAAGTGTTGGAAGAAATGACCCTTCAAAAAATATAATTATATAATATAACTGACTGACATTACATACGAAAATGGGATTATATATATGTCTAGCACAATCTGTCTAGCTGTACAGTTATGAATCATTATTTGACAATGAGAGCTATATCTAGAAGATTTTTCTAAGTTCAGAACAAAGCTTCAAGAAGAATATTAGGAGTCAGATGGCAGTAGGAGTGAAAAATTATACGGGTGTTCCGTATTTAGACGACATAATGAAGTAAGGGAAATGATTTGGAACCAGTAAGAGTCAGGATATCCTTCTTCACTTGGATGAGAACTTTGAGACAGTAGCTTGAAGATCTGTGCAAGTATAAGCACTGGAAAGACATTTCAACAGCAGAATTTCATAGAGGTCCTCTGCATCACAGCGTAGGAGGCGATGATATATATACAAGAGTGTGTGTGTGTGTGCGTGGACATTTGCGAAGGAAGCTGACGAAACACTTACCAAACAACCATATTCCTCTGCTAACAAAGGAAACAACAACACAGAACTCTGCAAGTTTGCAGACAACTTCCCACAAGTCAATTGTGTGGTAAGGATCTCTCTTACCAAGGATATCGGGGACAGGAGCCATTCAGAATTTCGAATGTCAATAACGAGAACAATGAGACACAAGGAGACAGGCACTACAGTATATTCACTTCTCTAATTTTTCTAAAATTGCATGAAAATGGTAAGTTCTATCGAATGATCGAGCTAATATTCAAAGTCTTTATTAATACCGGTTACTTTCTGTAAACTTTGGAATTAATATCATAACAAAGGTAAATCTCTGTCCTTGAAGCTTATTTCTATCCTACGTTCTTTTCCACTGTGGTGAATTTGGCGCCATACGTATACAGCCTTCTGTTAGACAGTATTTAAAGTAAACAATATCTTGATAGGTGTGATATGCTGATCTTGAATGCATATTTATATGAGTACTTAGTCATCTTAGTAATTGTTTACAAAAGTTACGTTGTAGTAGTCAATTGGATATTTGCAAGATCAATTTACTTGATTCCACGTTTGATTTCTTCTTTAACTGAAAATAACGTAACATTTTAGACCATAGCTTACCTTAGATATTCAAAAGGATGAGACTTTAAAACATGTCTCCATAAAAGAAAGATGAGGTTGGCTTAGCTTAATTAGTAAACTTTACTTGAGCATTATGAATTCAGGTAGGGCTAATGCAGTCTGAAACATAATACAGAGAGTATTTCAATTTATCGTTATCCTTTTTGGGGAAATAGTTTTATGCATTTATTGGTTTTACAAAGGCATTCTTTTCCCACATTTTGTAGTCTTCAATGTATTGGATTCAAATAAAATATTGAAAAAGGAAACCATAGATGCAATTCGTTTTCATAATAAAAATTAAAACAAATAAATAATACAATTTAACATGCAATAACATAACCGCTGGGCTTTTCTTGACATTTGGATAAAAGATGCGGTTACTGAATATGTAGTTTAGTATTTTGTTGCCATGTGTAATTTTATCAAAGTAAAAGAAATTTGACAGTAACATGGTCTATGCCTTTCAAAAATGTGTTACCCGTGGTTCGAACTGAATAATTAGCTTTTGGTAAAGATTGGTTGGCACAAACTGCTTCCTTAGAAACTATACCAAGCAATACGGAAACAGTCACTGTTTTGGAGCTCCTGCCACATGAAACAATAAGAGAATACAATTCCATTAATGTGGTAAAGCAGTGACTGAAGATGGAGTGGTAGATTTCTCAATGATGGTAAGAGATGTAAATTATTCAGTAACATTGAAAGAAAAAAAAATGCGAAAATGATCCAACTACTGCTACCTCAAAGCTGAGAAACGTATGATTGCGTTGAGGGTCTTTGGAAAAGGCGGAGTGGGGGAAAAACTTAGTCCTTGAGCGTTTTGAGGTAGAAATCCTTGTGTTACACAGAACTTGAAAAATGTGAGAGTTTGCCATCCCTTATGCTTTTGTAGCATTATGAATAACTACTATGTAAGCAAAAAAGCATGAAGTGAGATAAGCTACAGCATGAGTGGATTTTGTTGTCATAGAGGAAAAAAAAACAGTAAAATAGGAAACACGCCTCTTTGCAGTAGTTTTTCCAGTCGTAATTATCTATCACTGATTGTTTCTAATGTGTCAATGTATTGAAAATTTGGTAAGCAGTCAAGAGTAGTTGGCCTTATACAAAAAATGGAGAATGCCAGCGTGTAATTTTGAGTATTGTGTTTAATAATTAGTAACTTGATTTTTTTGTTAAAGTTCAGAATACACAATTCTGAAAAAATGTTGCTATTAATTACAGCAATATTTCTAAATTGAGAATGATAATGTTGGAAAAAGTGCTATGGCTGCGGACAAGCACCATTGTCCAGTCCTGCGTCTAATAGCAAATTTTTAAAATCTCAGAAAAAAACCACCCAATATTATGAGTTTTTCCTAATTAAAGTGTCATATTATCCTAATGATTATGCTTATAACTTAATATCATTGTCTGTGATGGTCATTTGTTGTTTAGAGACTACTCTGAGGATGGACAGCTGATGATCCTGCTCGTAAATGAATGCTCTCCTCATCTTCCAATTTTCTTCTAATGCATTGCGGCAAATTGTGCTCGAGATGAACAAAAGATGCCCTCGATATTCCCTGATTTACTGGGTTCATTTTTTGCCATTGATGATATCACCTTATCTCGTTTTTGTCCTGTCTCCTGGGAATAGTAGCATGATAGTATTCAATTGGTGTCCTTTCCCTATATTGATGCGTCTATATATATGCGAGAGTACGTGCAGGCGTGTTTATCTTTGTGCGATTTTAAATGCAAAAGAATATCTTACATTCTGCAGAAATAAAATATAACAATGGATGCTTAATTTACACGAAACAGCTTAACTTTTTTTGCACACCTTTTCAAGTCATTTTCACACTCTGGTAGTCACTTATAAAAATGATCACACATGCAGTACTAAAGATCGCTACAATTGGTGTTATTTCCCACAGCCAGATTACTCACTTGTATTCCAACAAGAGTTTTGTAGTGATTACATATCAATACTAAATATTATTGCACTCCTGTATTGCTTTCAGTAGTTATACTATTTTCACTCATGAGACCAAAAAACATTTACTCCAGATTGTACACATATATCAAAACATCATGAACTGGCATTACTGATATTCGCAAAAGATAAAGCTATGATACTAGTCCTGATGATGGTATGAAAAGGACTGCATTAAAAAAATGAAAACGCTTTTACAAGAAATTAAATAGCATAACATGAGAATGTGTGTTAATACACTGAAAGGGAATGATAGACTTGGAAAGAGATTGGGATAATCAGATAACCACAAGAACTAGACCTATGAAGATTAAAAACAATTGCAGTTCTTCTCTCAAAACCTAATGTTATCACAGACGAAGCCACGAAGCCCTCCACTCGAAAGCATCAACGGTGGATTGGGAAGGCTGTAGTTCATGTACTCAGCTGGAGACAACACGTGTCAGTTAGGACACACACTTATTCTTTAAATTATCAGGAATAATAGAAGCAAGGACATGTCGGATAAGATCAAAAAGAGGATAAGGTCAAATACAACCCTAAGAGTATAAAACAGCAACTCTGTAACCTTACTCTCCCCTACTTTGTCAGTACACCCTACGAGTGTTTACTCATGGCCTACCTTGGTTTTACCACAATTGATGCACTTTTGTATAGTAACTTTCCTATCAGTTGTCTCCATACTGTATCATATTTCATTAGTTTTGTTTATAATTTGTTCACTTTGCCTAATTTTCTCACTAGATTGAGCTCTTTAAGTATGAAAAGATATTAGTGTTCTGTTATATTATGATCACTATTTTACTTTCTCTTTCTGCCTTAACATGGAAACTGTGTGTGTGTGTGTGTGTGTGTGTGCGTGTAAAACTCTTCGCGTTTAAATTTTTAGTACATAATGTAATTTTGTTTCCAATTTTTATAGTCATGTTTCATAAGCTTCGTCGTCAAAATATTTGCTATAAGTTTTTTCACTTTTATGTTTTTCACATTTTATTAAGAATATTCAATATCAAGAGAGAGAGAGAGAGAGAGAGAGAGAGAGAGAGAGAGAGAGAGAGAGAGAGAGGAGGATTCGATACCTGTGGAAAGAAACCATCTTATACTCACACACAAAGAGGAACATCTGTAATTTTTCATTTGATGGTGTTTTGTTAAAATTTTCACTGCATATTTTCAGTTGACACGAGTGATTATCACACCATATTAGTTTATTATTGGACAATAATTTCCCATTTCATGGTCTTTTGTCTGAAAAATGCAATGTTTGTGTATCAAGTGAACAGATCATGTTTTTGACGTCATTGCTTATATTTCCATGTTCACACAAGTTTTTTTTTTTTTTTTTTTATTCCCTGAATATCCAGCAGTTGGTTTTGCATTTTTGTCTGTTGTAAACTATTAATATAAAAATCACGAATCTGTACTAAAGTAAAAATTCATAAATATCATACCAAAAAATGACATACAGCAGCTATTTCCCAGTAACCTTTGAAAACTGTTGTATCATGGATCAAACAGATGAAGTCGCTAACATATGAGAATTTCCATAAAAAATCTTTTTTAATATGAAAATATATAAAGATTACACTATGGTGATGTGTCATGTCGATGCATGACCCATCTCCCGCGTAGGACATGGCACCCCTGTAGTAAAAGATTAATTAGAAATATTTTTTATTGAAATTTCATCATGAAATATTTCCCAGATGTTGAGAAGACGGTGAGTTGCTCATCTCTCTCTCTCTCTCTCTCTCTCTCTCTCTCTCTCTCTCTCTCTCTCTCTCTCTCTTGTGCATGATTATTACAGGTTACAGTAATATCCTTCAAGAAAATGTAAAAAAACAAGAAAAATATGAATGTGATGAATAAAACAAAGCAAAAGCTTCAACAAAGTCAAACACTATAGTCTAGGCGCCAGCCCCATTGCTTACGCAGTGAAACACTGCAATGTTAACTGCTTTAAACTTTATTCCTGCAAACATGTTCTCTATGGATAGGATAGCCAAATTAGCTTGGATGCTACTCTGACAATGTCGAGCATTTCTCAGTGCCAGCCGATCAGTTTGGTGAACAAACATATATCAAGCAAGGGAAAGGTGCTGTAGGTATAAAAGGCATCTCATCAAGGAATGAGCAAGTGACTGTATGGGTCAACAGTTTCGGCGTATGCGCCTACCTTGATATAACCATCGAACATATGTCCAGTGATGCTGGAGATGAAGGGGAGACATGGTAAAGCTATGGCTAAGGAAAAAAGCACAAGGAAGAGAGAGAAGCAAGATGAAGATTAGACAAGGTTGATCGCAGGAAGATCACACCGGAGTAGAAACGTACTCTCACCACCTCAATGAGCAGCATTCAGGCGTCTATATCTGCAATGGCCAAGTGGCACCTGGCACAAGGAACGTTCAAAAAATAAGTCACTGTCAAAAGAAAGGCAATCTATGACATGGAATTGCTGTTCAGCCATCCTACAGTTGTGGGACAGTAGCCAATTTGGAGATAGATTATATTTTACACGTTGACCTGAGTCCAGTTCCTCCAGCCCTTATTGATGATTATGGCTCCTTGAGGAAGGGCAACAGTGCAGCACTTCTTAAATGCCTCAATATCTCTGAAAAAACTCCATCTGCTTCATATGTGGTGTTAGTTGATGCTGGTCAGTTACTGTGCCATACAGTTTGGCCAGGTTCTGGAATCACAAGAGACCTAGCTGCAAGCACCAGTACTCGACTAGCCCACTACCCTCCTGCTTCCAAGAAAATCGTCCTGTTTGACCTCTGTGACCAAGAAACTCTAAGTGCTAAAGACCATGAATTGGCAAGAAAAGGAAGAGCAGGGAATTTCGACTGACCTCTAATACAACCCGTCTATTCTGAAAAGCTGTTCTTCATAATGGTAAGAATAAGAATCTACTTAACAACATCCTTTGTGGGTACCACTTTCAACACAACATCCAGCTGATCAGTAAACGAGACTGTACAGTCACCCAGTGCTGAAACAGACATCACCCTCTGTAGCTAAATGATGAATTCCATGGCGGATGGTGACCAAACCTTCTGCATACTGAGTAATAATACTGACGTCTTTGTTCTGCTGGTGTATATGATATCAAAGATGTAGATCAATGCCAATATTCAAATGGAAAAGTGGAATGGTGGTATACTGGATGTCAATAAAACGTGGAATGGTGATGTACTGGATGTCAACAAAACTTTCAAATATTTGGGACCAAGAAAGTGCAACCAACTTCTCGGTGTCTATGCACTGTCAGGCTGAGATATGGTGTCATACCCCTCTGGGAAAGGAAAACAATTAGCTCTCAAACTCCTTGAAAATGACATACCAACTCTTAATGAAGTACTTGGAGAGCCTGGTGAGAGTGCCAGTGTCTACTTCTGCACTTTCTAGTACCACAAGGAATCATCATCCTGCTATGTGCCCGCAAGTGTCACTGCCGCTGACACACCCTTAGCCTTGTCGCTTATGTACTGGTGACATTGCCAGTTACATGCCTGTATTTCCAGGAACTCAGAGTGTCAAGAAACCTCCAAGGTGGACAGGGCTCAATAAGACCAACAATGAGAAGGAAAGGAATGAGAAACTCATAGCTCATGATCTAGCAATTGCTATCATTAGGGCCAAGCAACCTCATCCTGCTATGGTCTTCTGTGTGTTGTAAGCAATAAATAGCTTGGTCCAGCCCTGGATGGACAAGGAACCTGAAAGTGTTTGATAATTACAATCCCACTCCTACAGAAGCCACCCTCATAATTACAGTCCCACTCCTACAGAAGCCACCCTTATGCTCAATAAACACATCATAGGAAAAGGACACATCACCCTTTGCTCCTTGTCTGCAGAGGAGGAAAGAAATCTTGCCTTCGTATGGCAAGCAATCACCTGTGCATTCAAGATTACACCTGAGAAGTGGTGACAGAACTGGTGCAGCCTACGGAAGGATACAGAACAGTCTTGGACAGGTTGGGTTTATTATAAAGATAGGAACTTTAACCTATGGATGGAGTCCCTTCCGACAAAGGTCTACGCTACTGCTGTGGAGCAATTCAACATGGAGATTTCTTTTATTACACTCCCAGTACATTCACTATATACCTTCATGAAAGGTGCCCAGAATGTTTCGCTAAATGCTGCCGGCTGGCTGATGAGTAGAGACACATCATGCCCACCTGAGCTCCTTCCATAAGAAGATAAATCCTCCCAGTTTTACTTCGGCAAAGGCACACCTACAAAATTGTCCCAGCAAACCTAGAAATAATCATATGGATTTTCCAGCCAAAAGCACATCTGCTGCTTCTGGACCCCAGGCTCGTCCTACTAGCGCTCCCACTGGAGCAGTATTAAAACGAGACTACATTCAAACAATCTGCAAAGATTGCAATAAACAAGGGCATGTGTCAGCTCGATATGTGCTCTGTCATCAGTATGACACTCAGGACACAGTTGCATCATTTATGCCCGCCATTGCTTTGGTAATTACCTGAACTTTTATCTGCCCTCCTGTAGAAGGCCCTATCTACGTGGCATCCTCTAACCAGCACTCCCAAGGTACGAGCTTTTGATGACACTGGTGCACAGATATCCATCATAAGATAGGACAGACTTTCTCACAGGGTTAAGGCAAACCTCCATAAACTTAACCATTCAAAGCTTAAATGGCATTAAGCTTTTCCTTCCTGCCATTCATTTTAGGATCATGAGGCCTCATTCATCCTGAATCTACAAGTTAGGTGTTGCCAGATTTCTTCCAGGAGGTTACGACCTCCTGCTGGGACAGGATATCCTGCCCCCATCTTACTCCAAACATCCTAGTATGATAAATAGCTGCCAAATGCCTCCATCAGATGTAGGAAATACCCAGTCAGCCTCACTCCCAGTGTCACTTGGGCGCCCTGGGCAGTACCATAACCATCTTCCTCCAGGAGATCCCAATTATACTACTACCTTACTTTCAGTGTCATTTGAGCTCACTGAGCAGTGCCATATTCCATCCTGTTCGGACATCGGGACAAAGCACCAGCACTCAATGTGTCTGGTCCTGCCTCAAAGCCAGTGCCAGATCCCATGCTGAATCTCACTCCTAGATGTGACACCACCTCACTACCAGTGCCACTTGCGTGGCCTAGGCAGTGCCAAAATCTTACTAGCCCAGATGATGAGACCAACCATAAGCCTGGCCCTGCCAATGCGACAATGTCAGTGCCACATCAAGATCCACATCTCACCTGTGAACCTTCCACGCCCTCAACTCCCCAGCAGTTGATCGATCATATTAACTCTGCCCCTGCTCTGGTTGTTGCAGCAGTCAGAGAAGATGCCCCCTACAGCAACATCGAATCATCAGATTAGGAGAGGCTATGGGGAGAGAGGTAAATGATGTTGGATGCCCATGTCTGTGAAAGTTTTAGTTCTCACGGTACTGTGCCAATCTGGTACACTGCCACTCATATTTTCTGAGTGACTTGACACTGTAATCCAGAGTCGGATGTCCAGTCAGATATACTGGGAGTCCTGTGTGACTCTGATGATGAACTTACCTTTCGAGTCAGATTTTAACATTTACCAGTGACTGATGCCTATTATAGAGACGGTGATCATATATGTCCCATCGTATCTTTTATGATATTAAAACCTATTGCAAACAAGTTCCAAAACAGATTCTGGTGTCGAAGGAGATGGAGCTTAAACATGAAAGATTATAATTAGAGAGTTGAATATAACTTAAGGAACTAAGGTTATATTTAGGAAGCTTATTTTCCTAACTTTCTCTTAGAACGAATTTGTATAGTATAAGTAACTCTCATACATAAATAATCTTTTACCCCTTGTGTATCCCGATGTGAAACCTTTATTTCCCCACACTGTTTCCAGTGCCAAACTTCGTGTCAGCAGTAACACAACCTGGGATACAGTGTAATTGCTGGGGGCAAGCATTTAAATGAAATAAGAAGCATTTCTAGAGTTCGTATGAATATATTGAGTTATGTAACATAAAAGATACAGGGAAGTCAGCTTAATGGTAAAGTACATTCCTGAAAGGAATTGAGTTTTGCTTTGAAAGCCTGAGTTGCTAGAATTGGATTTTACGCAGACTGTGTTATATTTATTTGCTATTCTGGATATATATATATATATATATATATATATATATATATATATATATATATATATATATATATATATATATATATATATATATATATATATATATATATATATATATATATATATATATATATATATATGTATATATATATATATACATATATATATATATATAATATATATATATATATATATATATATATATATATATATATATATATATATATATATATATATATATATAGAGAGAGAGAGAGAGAGAGAGAGAGAGAGAGAGAGAGAGAGAGAGAGAGAGATGGGTAATATTTGTTCTTCGAAACGAATACTCAGATGTTGCTGATTGTAAGACCGTCTAACATCTTCAAAAGGTGGGGAGGTGTTACGAGTGTCCATTTAGACTTTTTATTTCTTTTCCTCGACCAAGCTCAAAAACTAAAAGAATAACTGAGGGAGTAAAGAAAGGGAATTTTAAGTATAAAGGAAATTTTGAAAATGAGAAAAAAGAAATGAATAGAATAAAGTACTTTATGTCAGGATCTAGTACAAGTAACCCCCTTCTTGTTTTGACTGTTTAGAAAGCCGTGAGATTATTTTTGACTTGACATCTGTTCCCCGACAATGTCTTGTAGATGGAAAGCATGTCAGCTATCATGATTTATGGCTTATCAAACGCGATTTATTACTTGTTATTCCCCTGTTTCAGATTTCAAAATTTACGATGAAAAGGATTTAAAGATATATTAGGAAATCAAGTTTTTGGATTAGCTATTACAGTGCACATTCCTGATGAAGTGGCCAGTGTATAATATATATGTTACAAGGGCCTAATTAACCTTGTCTCACAAAAGGAAAGAAAAACACCATCTGGTAACGTGACGTACCTCGAGCATCCTCCACGAACTTGTATCTCTGTAGCTAAATCAAGTTATTAAATCTAGGCTAAAACCAAACTCTAGGATACACAAATAGAGCCTTTATTTCCCCCCTCCCCACCAAATTAACATGAAAAAAATGAAAATTAATTGGAAATCCCAAAACATAAAATACAATCACTCCTACTAATAATCATCTCAATTAAAATGCCACACACTACCTCTTTATAGAACACATCAGTTCAATCACTATTTCTATTTTCCCAAAAACTAAGTAATAAAAGTGTCAGTCAGAGAATTCATTTTATGTGGTGACATTCGAATCCATCTGAGGAAAGAAACCACAATTATCAGAAATAAAATAAAAATGGATACGCACGTAATAAAATGGAAAAGCATAATTATGGCATGGGAGAATAAGAAAATGCTTTTTCACTGCACTTCGACTTCTCTCAGGGCATCTGTAAAATGTTCAATTGTTTAACAAAGTCTTTTATCATATTACCTTTCTGGATGGATCTTCTGCACTTTCCTTAAGGCCTCCTTTCACGTATCACTCAGTAGTTTCTTATCTAGAATCGCCGCATTTTGCCTGCGGTCTCTTTATATTACACTCTAAGGAGCACTAGTGTTCGTACATACAAACGCATTTAATTGTTTTAGAAGGTTCCATGAACATGCCCTGTTTGGCGCATGAACAGACGCACATGTTCGCATTTTTCTGACTTGCCTATCACATGACTCTCGACCAGCAGGTAGGTCAAGTTACGCATTCGCGCTCTCGCCTCTGAAGCCTGACATGTTTTACTACATCGGCTGTGTCGTTCATTCACCCAAAGTATTCGCTGATATCTTGAAGCTTTTCCACAACACTCACGACTATTTGTTGAACATTCCAATCAGTTCGTAACAAAGTCCGTTGCACCCTGTATCAAAATTACTATTGTTTTCAGTAGTGCAGTTAACAATTATATGTATATATATTAATTACTAATATATAGTATATAAATATATTATATATATATATATATATATATATTATATATATATATATCATATAGATATCTGTAGATATTATAGATATATATTATATAGATATATATCTATAGATATTATATATATATTCTGTATAATATAGAATAATATATATATTGGATATATATATATATATATATATATATCTAGATATGATATTTATTTAGATATCCCAAATCTGCGATCTGTGCCAGATCCATTAATATTTTCATGACTGTTATGTATAATCAGAACCATGTGATTTTGTCTATGGTGTCATAGAAAATATAAGAATTAGCTGGGTAAGGGAGATGGATAAAAGGATGTTGAGTGTGAAATCAAAGGTGCAAATACTAACTATTGTTACACTCCCGATTAACTGAATTTCATTTTTCGTCTCTGGCCTGTAAGCCCATAAATTCAGCGAAATTCTCAGCTAGTCTTCTTTACTCTTATTCTAAATAGTATTCCATTACTACATAACTACCTTTCACTGATGAATCTTGCAGTAGATAATCTTTGCTACCTGACATTATCATTGTCTCCTTGAATTTGATTCAAAATTATAATTCTGTCTATTCAACTCTTCATCAGGTTGGATTAGTCTTTCCTAGGTTTTCTTGGCTATCCAGTGCAGTATGGCTTTAAGGTCTTCCAGATTGTGCCTTACCTTATTGTTTATGAAAAATGTAGGGATTCTAGTATGCCCTCTTGACATACTTCTGGTTGCCTGCATTGTTATCTGTTCGAACCTGCTAAGGGTGTACTCATACTTTAGACCAATTACAAATCATGCATGTTCTTTCAATATCCTGAATTTTAAAAAGCCATTATTTACGGAGAAAAAGTAATATATCTTACTTTAAACAGACCACTGAGGTAATTAACAGCTCTCCTAGGGCTGACCCAAAGGATTAGATTTGTATTCACGTGGGTAAAATATCAAGAAATGAATCTCTTATCACTGGAAATAAATACTCCATATTAACTCAGTCATCATATCACTTAATTAAATTTTCCATTACTAAACTCCTTAGGCAACTAATAAATTTAGAATAAAGTGGTCTAGTAGGCTCCACTACTCTTTTCCCTGAATTTGATGTGCAATCTAAGTCATTGTCCTAGATGACGATACATCCAATTGTTTCTAAGATATCGTCTACGGTTCTAGTGTGCTCAAGACTACTACATCAGGACAACCCAGTCTATTAATTTGAGAATTATTCAAGTCTCCTAAGCCGGTATGTACCAGCTTAAACCTGAAAAACGCTTAAGAATGCTAGGTTCATCACTTAGTGTTACAGTTCTTTGTGGATTTGACTAGTATCCAGAGGTACTCTAAGGCTACCTGTCATTGCTTTGTGATCAGGAGATTGAATGAATGGCTGAGTTTGGCAAAATTACTACCAACACACTCCCATTAAATATGATTCAGCCAAGAGCACAAGAAAGTGTCTGTGTTTTCTGTTTAAAATCCTGCTAGAGTGTTGTATTTATCTACATGTGGCAAAACCAGTGTCTGTACTATTGTTTTTGCTTTTTGCTATCCACCACTTATGGACAACATTTATTTATTCCATTGGTCCACAACCATGGTTTTAAAGCAGTTTTGTTGATAACCTCAACTAGCATGGAGACATTGCTTTGTGTATTGTGTGCATTTCCCTTTTTATTTATTTCTCTTATTATTATTATTATTATTATTATTATTATTATTATTATTATTATTATTATTATTATTATTATTATTATTATTTAGTATTTAGTACAGTAGTAGTACTTGTTATTAGGAAACAAAGCTAGAGATAAATATATCCATGCTCTTCCGACCACAACAAAAAATGGGGACCTGCTGCTATAATCTCTCAAGCACTTCACATGAATTCATGCTTTGTCCTTTCCTGTCTTCAGTGGGCCTCCCCATTGACTTAGGCCTCTAAATACCATAATGTACATTCAGTTCTCCATTTTGAAATGTCAAATATTTATTCTCTTCTCAATCACATCAAGCCATTGAAGCCTACAAAACTTTGTGCAGTCTTTTTCTGTCTATCTCTCGATCTGTCTGTCTGCCTGTCTTTTATATTTTTAGCATCATGGGTACAGAGACTTGTGACATGACTAATTTATTTCCAGAGATCCAACAAAAGTGAACTTTCCTAAAACATCTTGGTCATGAGTTTTTATGTAAGTTTCTAGACCTTAAGAGAGCCCTCGTTGGATACATCACCATACAAATATTTTTACAAGAGAAAATATCGTCAGTTTCAGTTATGCGGACAGAGATTGTGCAGTTTTGCTACGTTCTTTAGTCATGATAGCCACTGTGTTTTGAATATTCAATATTGAGTTATGGAGAAGAGGTTACGTGTTTAATATTTAATTCAGCCATTTTATCCCTGAAATAATTACTAATAAAATTGGTCCCACATTCTGACTGAATTATTTTAGACATGCCAAACCTGGTAAAGAATTCCATTACTATTATTGAATCTACAATTTTCACACTCAGGATAACCAGCATCTTATCTAAAATAGTAAAAATATATTCATTACCGCTACGAGAACGAGGCAAGGGACCCACAACGTCTGTGATGATTTCCTTGAATGGTTCCAAGACAACTGGGATGGGAAACAATGATGCTTTTGGAATGAGTTGATCGGGCTTGCCAACCCGTTGACAGACGTCACAACTGTTCACGTATTTCTTGACATCGACCTTTAACTTGGGCCAAAATTATCCCGCAAGGAATTACCCGACGTCTTGTGAATATCAAAACGCCCTGCCAGTCATTCTCATGGGCTAACGACATTAAACCTCTCCTGTAATCAAAAGGAAACATTATTTGCTTGACCTATTCAGAGTTTTCATTAGTAGCCTCCATAGGTCTACTTACCCTGTACAAAATATTAATAATTTTAAAATTTAAGACTTGTTAGGTCCGCGATCTCACCTCGCTCAATAGGGAGATTTAAAAAGTCCTTCTTCTGAGCTTCAATTAGCTCCTCCGTAGTCCAATTCAATTTATTTTTACCAATACCAATATGATCTAAAACTACACTACCACTACGGTCTCAACTACTTAGATCTACATCTATGATTGACTCTGCAGCGTCAACAAGTGCAGACCGAAAGCAAGTGACTACAGATATTTCACTGTTGGGACTAATTAATATTGGACAAGATTTATGCTTAAGGGCCACATCATTTCCAAGGACTATATTAATATTCTTCACGGGAAATTTATCCATCACTGCCAATTTAAGCGCTCTCGTAATACGTACAAACGAATGTACATACCCACCACGCCTCAAAACCGCCCGTGGCAACAGTCGAGCAGTTACCAAAAATGCGCTCACATGGAATTCCTTTATCCAAAGGAGCCATCTCTACGGCGCTCTCTGGGTGCGCCTTGTCTCCAAGCGAGGAAAGCTGACACATGTAATTCGCTAACATTAGCCTATCCATTATTGGGGGAAATTTGTATTAATTTTTCTAGATTGGGTTTTGTGTGTATATAAATACATTGATGTTATTGAGGTCGGGGAATGTTATAGAACACAAGAGCTTCCTTAAAGAGAGAAAAACGGCGGATGCTAAAAGTACTACAATGCTGCTACATCACGTGCATCATAAACCAATTTCTGAAATTGGCGTTTCGCATGCCTCTTCTCAGCTGCAGCTTGCACAGTACTCCAGTTCTTCTCATGGAAGGGTAAAACATAACACCGTTGTTTCATCACAGAGGGCTTCCTAGCATGGAGAATACAACGCCTGGAGCCAGGAACAGCGTTGTTGGCAGAATTAGAAGACTCCATAATATCTGAAATAAAACGGCCTTTCTTCTAAGCTAGAACACGTTCTATATAGCTACATCAAATACTAATTTTCATGTAAAAATAAACAGCACAAGAAAGACATTTTAATTTCATTGAATGTAATAATCCAGCAAATTGTAGAACACACTCGGGTCTCAATTTGGAGACTCGAAAAGGATCTCAAACCCTTAAGTTTTTTTAAATAACCCCATTAACTCAAAATTTAAACAATGCAAAATATTACCAAATTTCTGTTCTATTACTCTGCCCAAGGCAATAATATAAATTTATCAGTTTAGACCCTTCTTAACTGGCTAACTTCCATACAAAGCAAAGTTGCCACTATACTGTTATTATGTAACTAATTTTCATAATCATGAGCAACTGAAAAGAAACGCCACAATTAGTATTGTCATTCTAAAATTGTACCTCTTGCATATTCAGTGAAACAAGAGTAGTGATAAGATAAACAGAAAAGCTCACAATAGAGTGGAGGAGATGACATGAGTGAATATATAAGCCAAAAGAAAGTGAATATAGACCTTTTCAATGTGCTAATAATAACACCCTCCTTAGGACTGTCTTAAAAGGGTTTAGCACCAATTACGATTCTTAAGAACTGCTGATCCTTTATCAGGAAAGTCTAAATTTTATTTCTACAAAGTTTCATTAATGCACGTAAGACGAGTTTTAAATGTGCAAAAAAAAAAAAAAACAGCGGCCTCTTTAGGTCGTTCTTGAATGGGTTTTGCACCAAGTTTGACACTTAAGAATTACTGATCCTTCATCAGGAAGCTCTAACGTATATTTCCTCAAAGTTTCATTGATGTACTAAAATTGTGATTTAAATGTGACAGTAGCCGCCCTAAACACCGCCCCCCCCTCCCCCACCCCCCCTTCGGGTCCTTCTTAAATGCGTTTTGCAACAGTTGCGCCATCTAAGAATGGCACATCTGTAAACACAGTGCCCAAAACGAAATTTTTATCACAGGTTTGGTTGATGTACTCCAAAATGTAATTTACACCTTTTTTGGGAGGTAGTTCAAGCAGCGCCACCTACTCAATGCACCAACGGCATAACCTATTTTTGACCATTCGGAGGTCGCCATCACACCAGCTGATGACTTTAGGCATCAAACCTTTTGTACGCGAGATGTAATATAAATCTCTGTGAGCTTCCGCACTTTATGTTAAACCTCGTATTTTGACAAGCATGGCACTTATAACTTATTTCAGATTTGCCAAATTGTCGATTTCCATTATTTCATGCATACAGTTTTAGGTTGTAGTTTGTTGCGCATTAGTGAAACAGTGAAAATATTATGATGAAATTAGCTATATGGTAAATTGTTGCTATGTTTAATCATAGATGATCTATGGTTTAAAAATGATGATCATAGCCCAACCTAAATTCTCCAATGTATTGTAAGCCTAGACTTATTTCTGATAATAATTTTCTTTTCAAATCAAACAGCAAACAGTCATGGTCACTATGTTTTGGGTTAATAATACATACGCTACTTTGAACTTTGCACGTTGAAAATCCATTGGTAAAATTAAAAGTTTATGTAATTAAGAGGTGATAACTATAACCCTTTCGTATTAACAGAAAATGTGATCATTACATTTTTTCATTTATTTTAAACAATACACCTCTATAGGATAACTCATCATAGTATCGACTTCAAATGAGTTAAAATTCCCAAAAACAGTCATTGAAGGGGATATTCACTAAAATGTATTCCTAGTACCTTTGTGAATGTCAAATACGCTTACCTAGCAGTTGCAATTACCTAAATCTCTGGAGCTTCCGGGGAACTCGCTCTCTGGATCCCCACCAGGGGCTTTATCCCTGGTCCCCACTGGGGCCCTAAAGCGGGCCCTAGACCCAACATGAAAGACGCTCGGCTTGCTTTGCTCGCTACGCTTACCACGTCACACAAAAGGGCCGCTCAAAATCATTGGCCACGGCCACGGCCAAGTCCGCCTGTGTCTATGATAAGGTACAGGCGTTTTTTTTACATGTTTTACCTTATATTAAAATTAAATGAACCACAATCCAAGTATTCAGCATCCTATATAACAGAAGAAATTTCGTTTGCCCTTTTAAAGACATGACAGAAGCTAAGGACTAAATCATAACAGATCACACCTTCCAGGTAAAAGTGGTTAATTTTAATAATGTACATATTTATAATAACTTTTGTAAATATTTTCGTAATCTCTATAAGAATGGCTGTCACTCATTAATGTTGTCCATTAAAGTTTGCTAGTGACTTGGAAGCTTGCACAAAAATTCAGATCTAGACTTCCATTTTCGTGACCGTATCTTTGACGGTAACCCATTTAAATCTCTGGCAATAATTTGAGCCTGCTATGAGGATGGTATTTCGTTATAGCGTGCATTTTAACAGAGGGTTTTCTTATGTCCATATTTTCGCGAATTTAATTCTTTCCAAATGCCAGCTATTGGAGATTCTTGGCCAATTAGAGCCTGATAATTCTCAATATCTGCCATCAAGTCTTGGTCACCCGATGGAAACCGGTGAGCTTTAGCATAAAATTGCTTTATTAGTGGCCACCAAATTAAGCGTAGGAGAAAAATGTTCTAGAACCCAGTTATAATGTGAAGACTAATGTCAAGGATAGGAGTTCATTTTCTCTTATTGTAATAAAACAACGCTTCGGAGAAGAACTTGTTCTCTATTTTTTTTTCACGATTGACGATGAAACTAATACTTCCAAAATCAGGAACCATCCTGAACGATCTATGGATAAATTATACACACACACACACACACACACACACACACACACACACACACACACACACACACACACATATATAATATATATATATATATATATATATATATATATATATATATATATATATATATATCAACGAAGGGATGCCCTTCAGAAGTGGTACATCCAGTAAAACATAACTTTTACTCCCTTAAGAGAATTTACTGTAAACTTGAATTGTTTTATTCTTTTCAAAAGAAGTGCAGTAACTTTAATCACACTGCTGGCTGATAAAGAGGTCGTGGAAAACATTGCTCCTTAAATATCTTCTTATTGCTCCCTGGACACTTACTCTTTTATCCTGACCCCGTAACTGTCCTGAAACCTCTCTTCCAGCTCCGAAGCCAATTGAGAGTCCCCGCCACAGGCACCAGATAAGTCATGGGATTGCGGCACAACCCATGTGCGCGCCCTTAGAAAATGGTGTACTGAAGAGCATGGGAAGATAATCCAGCAGAAGTCATAAAAGGACCCCAGATCCCAGAACGGTCCCTAATGGCAGAGGTACCCTGGCAGCAGATCCAGCAATAGGGACCCCTGACTCCCGCTCTGTCCAAGCTCTATCCCAAACACGTAGCTGTTTTTCTTAGCCCAGTATTCTTCAAGTGTTAAGTCCGTTAAACTCTCTCCCTCCGTCTTGATACCACGACGAGGACCCCACCTCTCCAGCATAAGGTAAAGTGCTTGGATTTGAGGTGTTTCAACAATTACCAATTCTTTTATCTTTAACTGATATATTTGCGTAAGTTTTTTACCAGTGTTTCAAATCGAGACATATTAGCGTCTCAGTTGCAGACCGAGATGCTTGCTCTGGAATCCCCTGTTCTGAATGAGTGTGTGTGTGTGTGCGTGTGTAACCTACTCCTCAATGCCCTTGAAGTGGATTTTGCCAGCATCTTCAGTAATTTTGTGTTATCCTAATTCAGTTCTCCAACAGGACGCTTTTTAGCTGTCTAATTTATCACCATTCTTCTGATTGTGTCAATGTACAGGGTGTCAATGTAAATATATGTTGTGCTTCTAAGTGAACCTAAGTGTCTTACCTGCAACATTCCCTGTTGAGTAAGGCCTTCAGCGCATCTCTTTCTTCTTTTGTTATACCTGACCCTGCAATCTCAGTCAGATACGTAAATTTTCATGGTAAGTTAGTCATTTCCTCAGTTAGATCATAAAGGTAACTTACTTGCTCTGGATTTAAAGTTCCTTCCCGGGTGAAAACATTATATTGAAAGTTAGCAAGGGCATATTTTATAACCCTACCTCTTCAAATAATGGAATAAAAATTATTCAATGGAATATAAATAGCCTCTTAACCCAACAACATATGAGTGAATTACAAATTATCTTACAAGACCACAACCCAATATGCATGTGTCTACAACACATAGGATCTAATTCCACAAACATTCAACAATACAAAATTGCTTGCTATTCATAAACTAACGGTGGAAAACTTGGCACAGCAACATATGTTCATATTAGTATCACTTATGAACTTTGAAACATACCATCGCAATCAGATCACACAACAGCTATCAAATTATATATGCCGGATAAAAATATGATCACAATTTGCAACCATTACAACCAACCAAATTTTAATTAGAATTTCAGTAATCTAACAGCATTAATTAATTAATAATCTACCTGAAGCCCTACTTATATTAGCATATTTTAATACTAATAGTCCCCTTTGGGATACCAACCACCCTGCTGACACACCAGGAACAAATACAGAGAAAAATGTATTGGAACATAACCTATACTGCCTAAATGAAAGTGAAGTGCCAACATACTTCTCCAATACACATTAACCTTTTCTTCAGAAGATATCTCGTTGCGCTCAGTCGACTTAGATGAAAGACTTGAGTGGAATGTCCTAGATGACTCATAGACCAGTGACCACTTCCCCATAGTCATTAATTATCTAAATAGTAATAATAGAATATTGCCACCTGGAAAATATAATATCCAAAAAGCAGATTGGGACATTTATAATTTACATATCAGAAATATACCACCATTTCAGCATAACCAAAACCACAATACAACATGTAAATTTTCCACTGATTTCATAATAAATGCTGCCGATAAAAGCATACCTAACAAGGCCACACCCCAAAAAAACCTGTTCCATGGTGGACTCCAACTCTAGAAACTTTAGGTAAAACCAAACACGTATTAAGTCGAAATCTTAGCAGACGTAGGACAAATTGGCCAATAACACAAACATTCTAAACAAGATAGTGGTCATCAAGATAACAATCAATTATATTAAACCATTATATAATAAGTATAATGCCAAATTCCGAAAATTTGTAATATCAGAGAAAATATCATCACGGAAAAATTATGTATCAAGTGTGTTAACAAACATATCTATAAAAGAGATTTGGCAAAAAATCAGGAAGATTAACGGGAAATATATAAGACATCCAAGAAGTGCAATAAACCAAAATGGGAAATTATATCGTGACCCATATGGAATATCGAATACAATAAGGAAACACTTTGAAAACATAAGTACCTACAAAATTTTACTTCTGGAAGGTTCCAGGGGGCTAACTGAATACTTGCTGATAAAATCTCCATCCTTGGCATGTTTAATTCCCTGACAATAAAATTAACTCTAAAAGAGAATGGATGAGGTTGCTTGGGGTGATTTTCATAAAGATGCCAATGCCTTTCTTTTCTCATACAAATGCTAGTTAAACCTTAAGGAGGTTCCGAAATCTGCACCAGCTCCAAACCAGCAGACGCTGGTAATGAAGATCTAGACTCTAGAGGCATTTCACCAGCATCTACAAGCATGCTATCGGTGGTAAATGATTTAAATGCTCCTGTACACAATCGTATTCCTCCACGATAAATTTAATTTGGCATTTTACAGCTATTTGTCTTCGCAGAAGTGTACACCTCACACCCATAACTTAATTTTGAAAAGACCAAGGCTTTATATAATCTCAACATCTGAGTTCGGTCTGCACCCCACGAAGTGTGAGACAGGACTTTCAGCAATTTCATTGCTTTCAAGCATTTTGCCTTAATATATTTTAGATGTGGAATTCAAGTCAGCTTGCTATCAAAAATCGAACTTTTATTAGATAATAGTTTGCTCACTGTCAATATTATCTACCACCCATTATGGATGCTAGTAACATATGGAAATATATTATTTTTGCTTTTCTGTTTCACCTCAACCATAAGGTTTCAGAATTAGGTCAAATGGATAAATTGGGTCCATTCAACGCTGAAATGATCAACTATATATTTGCATAACGGTTATATAAGAACGCAATATTGATTATGAAAACCTAATACCACCCAAATATTTATAAACAAAATCATACTGCATAGTATAGGATCCCCTGCCTTTCACAGATCAGGCAAAGATCATTAGGCCTAGCCAAACATTTAT
>NC_087209.1:82307429-82326577 GCF_015104395.2 Macrobrachium nipponense
ATGCACCCAATTATTAGTACTGTAGGATCAATTGCTTATAAACTATCTAAAAATCTTGCTAAACTGTTATCCCCGCTACTAAGAACTGTATCTAATTCACACATCCGGAAAAATTAAATATCATTGTACTAAACCCTAGCGATATTTTTGTCAGTTTTGATATATGTTCTTTGTTTACAAAAGTCCCTATTGACTCTGTGCTAGAATATTTAAGTAATGAACTTGTACAGCATGAATTGCCTATGTCCGTTAGTCACACAATTTCCTTAATTAAGTTATGTATTTGTGATTGCAGATTTATTTTTAATGGAGAATATTACCAACAAATATTTGGTATGGCCATGGGTAACCCTTTATCACCTCTCATTTCAAACTTATATATGGAACTTTTTGAGAGACAAAACCTCCCGAATATCACACTTATCCCCTTAAAATGGTACCGATATGTCGATGATATCTTAGTAGTCTTACCTGGTGGTATCGATGTAAATGATTTACTGCCTGAATTGAATAATTTAGTGCCATCCATAAAATTCACTGTTGAAATTGAAAATAACAATGTCATCCCTTTCCTAGATATATTAACACATAGAGAATCTTTCCAATGCAAATTCAGTATTTATAGAAAACCCACAAATAATTCAACATATGTACATTTTTATTCTGGCCACCATCTTAATATCAAAATTTCAATTTTTTCTTCTATGTTCCTACGCGCTTTGCATATCACCAGTCCACAATATCCGGAACCAAGAAATAGAATACATAAAAAAGATAGGAAACGATCTCTGCTACCCACCTCATTTAATTGATTTATGTTATCAAAAAGCTCACAAAAAGTTTTATAACGTTGCTATTAATGAAAAAGAAATGCTTAAAAATGTACTTAGCTTACCTTATTTTCGTGGATATGAAAGCATAAAATCAATATTTAAATCGTTTAATGTTAATGTAGTGTTCTCTTATAACAATACCATTAAAGATATGCTAATTAAGAATAGTCCCGTAACAAATAACAACATCATTTACAAAATTCCTTGTAAGGATTGTCCATCGTTTAACGTTGGTCAGTCAAGTAAAAATTTATGTGTTCGAATTAAGCAGTATATGTATTCTTAGAACAACCCAGACTTCAAATGCACTGTTTATCCATCTGAGTGAAAAATCTCATTGTATTAATTGGGGTGATACCTCGGTAATTGCTAGATCTAATGATTATGTTTCAAGAAATTTACTAGAATCGGCAATTATACAAATCACTAATAAAAACAACCTAAATCTTAGTCTGGGAATGTACCATTTGGACCCATATATTTGTAAGATGTTTATGATGACCTCAAAATAAATGAACAACTAATAAATCAGTCCCACATGTATATAGTTTTATTCTCTCTCTCTCTCTCTCTCTCTCTCTCTCTCTCTCTCTCTCTCTCTCTCTCTCTCTCTCTCTCTGGTTCGATATTCTCTCTCCCTCTTTCTCTTGCTCGATATATATATATTTATATTTTCTTTCGTCTTTTCATTAATAATAATTTTTGTTGGGAAAATTTGTGTAAAAATTCATGATATTAAATTGTATATGCTCCCGGGTTTTTTTCAAAATGTACTGTTTTCTGGAAGAATCACTTGTTTACTGTGGGTATCCTTCAAGGTGTGGCTAGCCTCTGGCGGCTCCTCCTTTCTGTAGAGTGAAAATCGCCCTTATGGCTAATCTGGTAGTGTCAGTTTGTATATTAAGCCTTCTTTTCACTATGCTGTTCTTTGTAAAATCAGTTTGCCTCAGTAAAGGGTCCGAACAGGACCGAAAGTACTTGGCTATCTCGCTTTTTCATTTTTTCCTTCGTGGCAAAAAACCTTTATTTATATATATATATATATATATATATATATATATATATATATATATATATATATATATATATATATATATATATATATATATATATATATATATATATATATATATATATATATATATATATATATATATATATATATATATATATATATATTTGGACAGAAGATTAGGAAACAGAAGAATAATATCCTTGAAATTCAAAAGAGAGAGAGAGAGAGAGAGAGAGAGAGAGAGAGAGGGATGGCATTATCCACGAGCACAAACAATCTTTTTTAAAAAGGTAAGCTCCATTTTCTTTATTGGTTTCCTATTATTTGCTTCTTAATATTTCTCTCAAGATCTTTTCCAGGAAATACGTCTTTTCTCACCATTCATAATGACTACTCGGTCTTGTTATCGTTGACAGAAATACGACCCTACAGTGTTTTTTAACATGTAAAATGTAAAAGTGCAACCCTTGAACTATGTAGAAACGGGCTTTTAATGTTCTTGGAATTGCTAAGTCCCATTTGGACATTATTGGAACAGGCCTTCACTAACCCTTCCTTGTAATGGCTGTATGAGGTCCTTATCTGATGAAAACTTAAGCACAATCATCATCGCGATAGACTCGTGGACATGAGATGCAATCTTAATACAAGATAATAGCACTAAAATATTTTTTTTTAAATGGTAGCAACCGTATTTAGAGCAGTCAAATAATTTTTTTATCAGTAATGGATAAAATATCACCTTTCCTGAAGCTACAGATTTTAACATGCAAAAACTCCAATAGAAACGCAAATGAAAAAGTGCCATTTTTCAGCAAATATGTTTCAAAGAAGCCCATGGGGTCTACATACGTAATGCCCCTGAAGTAACCTATTCCATTGTTAGTAAAGCAAAAAATTATTTATTTCATTTGGACATTTGAAACTTTCGACCTTCATCTGTCTAATTATAAACTGGACATTCATTTTACTACCGTTTTAAAGAACGTCAGTGATCTAAACAAACTTGCCAGCTAGGTATTCAGACCACCCTCTTTATAACAATTTACCGTTACTACATGTCTGTTAGCGAGTGAGAGTCAGCGAATCAAATGTTATACAATCAGATGAGAGTTTTATTTCACCTTCATTTGTGACTGTTTCCTTTTATATTTAACTTTCTTATTCACATTCTTCAAGATATAGGGGAGGGGGACGATAATCATTCTCCCAAAACTAAATAATTTCCACATTTTCAGTTTTTTGGTCCACCGTCCTGAATCTTGAACACAGGAAATGAACAGTTGGAATAGAAACTACTTAGGAGTCCTTTCAATACTGAAACAGGCCTTCTGTATCACGCATATGTTTATGAAAGAAAAACCAAGGAACGGGAATAATTAAATCTGCAGCCACAGTTAACAAGCTAACGCACAAAAAGAATTTTTGCTCACCAGATACACAAATGCACATACAATGTCTTCATCTGGCATCTTACCAACTATTAATTATTTGATACTGCCTTGGTAGTATTTCTTACATGTGAAAGGCTAGGAGAGCTCACGAGAGCAGTAAATATATAACACGTTAACTGTAAATTACTGGAATAAAAGGCGTGTAACGAATGAAAAAAAAGAGCCAATTATTAATCAAAAGTAAGGACAAAACATTGAACAGGCTGGATAACACCAACAACAGATTAGTCCTAAAAGGGTCAGGCTTGTTGGATCTGGTAAAAAAATCCAAACAACGAATCACTTCTAAGGCAAAAGATTAACAAGGACGGACGGTATCCAGGGCTAAAAGATACGAAAAGGTGACCGTACTGATATGATGACAGATGTTGTAACATAAGAGCAGCACTTTGTAAATTGTTCATCTAGAAAAATGTTTATGCAACAAGAAGAAAATAGAAACGAAAAGTAAGGTCTGGTCCTTCCCATTCCTCTGTCGTCCAGAGGAGACCATCTGACACCAGAGCTATCAAGGGTGCTGCCAATTACACGTCCAAGCCATCTCCATTTCCCCTTCAACATTATCTTATCTACATATGGGGCTTCATTGATATTCCTCCAGGTATCATATGTAATTCTCTCCTGCTGCTATCTTTGTTTACAATAATCATTAACGCCACTCAAAAAACCTCTTCTCAGATAATGATATACAACTATTCTTTTCTTACGGTAGCATATTCTAAAATAACAATTCTCAGGAACTAGTTTCACGCTCGTTTCTTCATGATGAATCCCTTCTCCAAACCGAGCTGCCTTTCAAATCCCGATCATAACTAAGACAATCCTACGTAGAAAGTTTTAGTTAGATCTAAGTATAGTTTTTTTTATTGAAATATAATTGTGTGGTAATATCATCGTGGTCTGTCCAGTTGGTCGCCTCGAAATCTCCTTTTACAATTTCCACTTGGATGGAAATCCCCACCAAAATGGAATAGTCTTTCGTATGAAATACGTTACAAACTGCCAAGGGATTTTCTTTGGAGCACAAGTCTTCCAATTGGATAAATACAAGCAGATCTGCTTCCACTGAAAGCTTGTTGAATGGAATCAGGCAGACGGTGTTACGCAGTGATGGTTTTGTCTGATTTCTTCCGTTATCGCTATGTATTTGTGCAAGAAAAGCGATGAATAACAAAATCAGCAGACAGCCTAATTATGTACGAATTAACTGAAACAGGAAAACTACCTACAGATTAAACAAAACGAAAAGAATCTCACCAAGACTAGAACTGAATTATCACATCCTCTTTCCTGTTCAGGAAAAGTCTCACAAGAAGAACACTGTTAATCTAAAAAAAGACCGTCCAGCATTTCCTACGAAAA
The DNA here is from genome assembly GCF_015104395.2 of Macrobrachium nipponense. NCBI lineage: Eukaryota > Metazoa > Arthropoda > Malacostraca > Decapoda > Palaemonidae > Macrobrachium > Macrobrachium nipponense. Next base: position 82,312,094 of record NC_087209.1, read on the forward strand.
CTGTAACAGACGCTGGATTACTTCATTGTAAGATGCATTATATTGAGGGGACCTTCATAAACTTGCAATAGCATCATTTTACATGAAAAGAAATCTCGAGAGGTGAGCATCAACTGAAACTTGACTGACCTCGCTGCATCAAACTGACGCGCTTTCAACAGCATTTCAAAATATATGAATTTTAAAGCGACTCACCGCTCTGGAGAAAGAATCCAATTCAGCCAAAGGGGTCAGAAGAGAAGCCATAAGAAAGAGTGGACGTTAACAGAAAACGATGAAAAAATTCTAAGCTAGTGGCAGATAGGCAGACTGACAGACAGACAGAGACAGAAATTACCTGAACAGCGAACTTCCTTGTAGAGCAAAAACACAAAAAAAAGGATATATATATATATATATATATACTATATATATATATATATATATATATATATATATGTATATATATATATATATATATATATATATATACTATATATCTATATATATATATATATATAATCAGAAAGGACGGTGGCGATGCAAAGGCACATTCCTCAGAAAAAAATTCTAAGCTCAGTGGCAGATAGGCAGACTGACAGACAGACAGAGACAGAAATTACCTGAACAGCGAACTCCCTTGTTAGAGCAGCACAAAAAAAAGGAGGATATATATATATATATATATATATATATATATATATATATATATATATATATATATATATATATATATATATATATATATATATATATATATATATATATATATAGATATATATATATATATATATATATATATATATATATATATATATATATATATATATATATATATATATATATATATATGTATTTAAGCGAATACCACGGGAAATGATAGACAGGAATCCAAGCGCTTTCGTCTTTATTCAGCATCGTCAAGGAGCTCCTTGCGAAAGCGCCTTTGGATTCCTGGTCTATCATTTCCCGTGGTATTCGCTTATTTATGAAGTCACGTGCATCTACTGTGATTTTTTAAGCAATATATGTATCTATATATATATATATATATATATATATATATATATATATATATATATATATATATATATATATATATATAAATCAGAAAGGAGGTGCGATGCAAGGCACATTCCGCAGAGTCCTAGTACTAACATCACATCAAGTCAAAAATAAAGCAGAGTGGGGAATTCATCATCATCAAGTCAAAATAAAAGCAGAGCTGGGGAATTCGATTTCCAATTTTCAATTTCTTTCAAACCTACCACAAAGATAGATCTTGCACGTGGTGACTGACTGTTGGTTCTGGTTCCAAGTAGCATGAAGGCAACAATAAGATCCCTCGATTTTGTGGATGATGGATTTTATAACATTATCCTGGAAGACACGACAGACACGCTGGCAATTATCCTGGAAGACACGACAGACATGCTGGCAATAACAACAAATGCTAAAACCGAAGAGGAGGCGATGAAATGGAAGGACACTTATTGTGAAAAAAATTACGTGAACTTCATCTGTGAGTAAATACGCACCAAAGAGATTCGGTGCATATGCGCAGACAAGTGACACAAGGGAGTGAAAAAAACTTTACTGGCTACGTATTTATACCTCTTTTTTTTTCCTCAAAAATATTTACCTTTGAGTCATGTCTACACTGATTATGTATTGGAGGTACTTTAAAATCAGATAAAAAATACTAATGAACATGAGATGTAGTGTGCATAATTTATGATGTGGCCTTATGCCGAAGAAAGAAAGAAAAAAAAAAACATTAATGAAGACCACCATCCCCCCAGAACTTGTTACCAGATTTTATGAATTTCGATTTATTGCAGTGAATGACACTAAAAAAGTTATACATTATAATGTAGACCTCGCCAAATTGTTTGTGGTGAGACTGCTGTTATGAATATACCTCAAGTGTTGGATAATACATCAGAAACTCGACACTGGTTAGCAGGAGTGGCTAAGAAGGAGACAGAAAAATTGCCACCAGTAGAATTTTTTTTCAGATGAAATTAAAATATTTTATGAAGTGCATGTTGATTCCAGTAGCATATTTGCGCTCCTTCCATATAGGTGGAAGCTGTGCAAATATCTCCTCTAGAAAATGAGGTGGCCAGTGAGGCTATTGATCCACTTGACAACTCAGTTATTAATGACCATTTTGCAGCAGCAGTAGAACTTTTTTATTGACACACTTCATACACTGGGAGACAACACTTCTTGCAGTAGTGTAAGATTTTTTATGAAGATCTGAAAGGTATTAAAGCCGACTAACAATCTAAATAGCTTCTTACATTCTTATGGAGCATCATTTAAATCATCTGGAGCTGGCAGGGGTAAAATACCTTGTCAACCAACATCAGTTGCTAGACGACCAGTTGGCATGCCAAGAGGAGTTGCCTCAATTGGAAAGGGCAGAAAAGGAAAGTCTCATGATTTGCTCGTCAAAGCAGCTAAACTTAACTTTCTTTAGTTCTATATTTATGCTTCTCTTTGAATGAGAACTCCATACCACTGCTGCATACTCCAGAGTTGGTCTTCTGAAAGATAGTATCATTCTTTTCACCATTTCTTCAGCCACTGCGAAAACTACCTTTATATTTGCTAGAACTGCGTATGCACTCACTTATTTCTGTGATCTTCAGATTATAGTTTTTTTTATTTATTAAAACTCGTGTATGTGTCACCTACTAGCATCCATGCCATGTGCGTAGGAAGCTGCTTATATAATTATTATCTACAGACATTTATAGTAATGTATTCTGTGATGCTTCCCATATTCCTGGGTATGGGATGACTGTGATATATATTAGATGGATACTGTTATTTTACCATTTCTTCATCCATTTGAAAACTACCTTTTCTGTGATCTTCTAATTAATTTTTTTTTTATTTACTGTTACTCGTGTATGTGCCACCTACTAGCATCCATGTGCGTAGGAAGCTGCTTATATAACTATGATCTACAGCCATTTATTGTAATAATGTTGAAAATGGGTTTATTTTTTTTACGATGTATTTTTTGTCTAGTACGTATTCTGGCACTTAAGAATCCTACTACTTGTCCTTTACTATAAGTCTGCAGCAAGTAAGACAATTGATCTCGCAGCTTAATTAACCTAGAATTTACCCTTGAACTCTATCCCATGGTAAGGGGTACCCGATGGGAATTGCGGGGTTCTGGGCACGGTAAATCACTTGAGAGAATTATGCCTTACAACTCTATCGTAATGTAAGGGGGGACCGATGGGAAAGTGGGGTTATGGGTGGGGTAAAACATTTTAAGGGAGGTTTTGCCGTGTTATTGTGTTATTGCCTCTTATTTATGACATTTGAAACACGAAATACAAGCTGAAATAAGCTATAAATAAACCGATAATGGAGCCGTTACATAGCCAAAAACCACATATTACTACTATTACGACGCTGAATCCTGCTGTGCGTGTGCTATGTTACAGGGGAGCTTTTCTTTCAGACACCGACTCTGAAGTGAGAGAAATAATGGGGGTTTGTGTGGGGGTTGGGGAGCTACATGTATTTACCCAATCATGTTGTATTATTAACCCTACATTGCGATAGGACCGAATGGAGAATCTGGGGGGATTCATGCATTAAGTTACATACTATATACCTTTTCCTCATTTGTTTTATAATCTTGTTATATTATTTGAAGCTTTTATTTCTGTTCTGTTTATCATAGTATTTGTTTGATATGTGCACTGACTTCATAATGTTGCCCTATATATGTTACAATATTATGTTACGATTGAGGGCAGGCCCCTGAAAGATGCCTAAGGGCGGTTTTACGGTGTTTCAATACCTTTCTGTCAGAGACATGAAATTGAAGGTTGCTTGGGGATATTCCGTACATGATTTATACACGATTTGTACTCTTTCCACTATTCACGTCTGGCTATTTTTGTTTCATGATTTTACAACGCATTTCTTGCCCATAACAATTTCTTAATTAACATTTTTCTTTATTATTAGAAGATTTTCATTTACATATTCTAGTTAATCAATTTACAGACATTTCAATTTAGACAATTCCCTTCTTTCCCTTTCCATCATTCACCTCTGCCTATTTACGTTTCATCATTTTACAAGGCTTTCTCACCTATAACAATTTCTTTGATAAAATGTTACTTATTATTAGAACATTTACATTCATATTATATTGTCTTTTTTTAAGGGAGGGGTATGGGGGAGCGGAGTCCCCCGGTCAGGTAACACCTTTAAAGGGGCACCAAAATAGCGAACCCTATCCAGGGTTAACTCCCGTCTGGCGACTCGTCCGGTGGTCGGATGTTCTTGGACACCTGCTTGAGGAGCGGCCTAAGGATTAGTTCGTCGATGCCGTCCGCTCTCCAGTGTCCTCCTGACAGGTTCATATTTTTGGTTTGATTGATGATAGCTGATTCCAGCGTTCTCCTTTTGTGCGGACCCCTACTTTTGAAAATCAGCTCCACCCCACTCCAGTTGATATATAATATGGCCTTTGACCCTAATATTGTAGGAAAATCCGCGAGTTCTCCGATGCATATCGCACTGATCTTTTGTGTTCTGGTAATATTTGCGAGATGGATCTACCGGTTTCCCCAACGTAAATCTCATCACAATTGCTACTCGGTATCTTGTAAACTCCGGCTTCTTCTCTTTTATTTATGTATACGTTAATGAAAACATCCAAAAAGCCGCGGAACACCTCAGATCTAATAATCCTTTTATTTTTCATTCTCTCTCTCTCTCTCTCTCTCTCTCTCTCTCTCTCTCTCTCTCTCTCTCTCTCTCTCTCTCTCTCTCTCTACGAATAATAATAAAGAAGTTAGCCTGGACGGATATCCGTATCAATACGGCACCCAGCTAAAAACCTTCCCCTATACAAAAGACTTATATGACCGGTCCGACTTTGGTTCAATTCGGTCCAGTAGTTTCGCCGTCTACAGCAAACATAAACATGTAAATAGATACATAGTCCGACCATCAGCTTTATATATACAATATGTGTGTTAAAAAACACAATAAAATTCCCGTTACAAAACATAGTGTATTAAATGTATATATGTATTAAGCTTATAGTTTTCGTCCAACTGCTGTGGACTTGATCACAAAAATGGAGGATAATATACGAGTCAGGAGACAAAGTAAAGCAGGAAACCATACATACAAATACAAACAAACATTACAGAAAGGAAACCTGCTAATCAGGTTACTGAGCCCTTGAGTCAATTCTGGAATTCTTCGATACCTACTTTGGCAGAAGAAACTTGGAGTCTTCCGTTAAGGAGCCGACAATGGAATTTTGTTGTAAATTATGACACTGATTATGACACATTTCTAAAATTACGAATAACGGCACATTTACGTTTTTTATTTTCAACTATGCCCAATTTTCTTCAAAGGTATTATTTAACAAAATGAGGGCTCCTTCAATACAACTTCTGGTGGACCTGTCCAAAGATTTATACACATTACCATTTTTAAAACTTATTCTATAATTTTTTTCCCCAAGCGTGTCGCGCTATAGAACTATATTTATTCCCCATTTTACATGCTAAAATAATAAAAGGTGAAAAAACTTTACATGCTGAAAAATATTAATTTTACCGTTCAGAAAATGAACGACCACTTTCACCGATATAAGGATCATAATCCAAGCAACCAATAGCATAAACACCTATATCTTCGTACAAGTTTACCGGGTTGTTTTTCAGATTTCTCTCCCAACTGTGTCAGGGTACTGGAATACAATATTTCACCCGTGTTTTTCTATATTAAAGTTTTGCGAAATATCTATAAGCTCCTTCTCCTTGTTGAAAGGGAGTGAAAGGGATTTCTGATATAACGGCTGTTCAGGTCTTTCCCTTCGGTGACAATAAATATTTCGGGTAACACAATTTACGATTGGGTGGCATATATATATTTATATATAATATAATATATATATATATATATAATATAGTAATATATAGTATATAGTATATTATATATTATATATATATTATATATATATAGATATATATATATAGAGATTATATACATATTATATATATAATATATTATTATATATATATATATATATTATATATATATATATGTATATATATATATATATATTATATATATTATATATATATATATTATATATAGATATATATATATATATATATACAACATTCATTGAATAGAATGGCTTTTTTCACTGTTAACCAGCTTTTTTTTATTGCTTCATATTTTCTAATTATTTTCTTCACTTCATTGTTCAGGTTACTAATGGACACATAATGGGGTTCTTCCATTTACTCCAGTATTTTACAGAAACGCGAGAGCTGTTTCGTTAACCTATACGTATTGACGTTATCAAGCGTACTGATACAAATATGAGCCTACATGCGTTTTGTGACGTCATGAGGACGGAAAGGTAGTACAATTGCCAGATACCTAGTTTTAAATATTTACAAAGACTATAGTGAAACATGAAATAAGGCAAATAAATAAATATGTTAACAACAGAAATTATATAAAAAGTTGAAAGTAAGGTATTATATACAAATTATACATAAATATATATTAATTACATATATGTTTAATTCACTAAATGTCAGTGTGCGCTCCTGTCCGCGTGTGGTGGTCTTGTTCCACGCGGTTGAAGGGCTGCCTCCTACACGAGGGCAAAGATTGGTCTGCCTCGCCTTGGATGTTAAGGTTGGGGCGTTGCATGGCGATGCTGACTGCTTCTGATATCAATAAACGATTGTAGTTGCCTTCCTTGTGTATTATTTTGGTGTTTGTGAGAAGTTCTTGTAAGGATGGTTTTTTATTGTGGGTATCCACAAAGTGCTGGTGAATAGCGCCTTGGTTTCTGTGGGCCTGCATGCGACGTTTGAGTGTAGTGGTTGTGTGTCTGATATAGCATTTTTGACTGACATTGCTCGGCAGCACAGACAAACTTGTATACTATATCAGATTCAACCTCTTTCTCCATCGATGGAGCCGTACTATTTTTCATTACCAGTGAGGCTGTAAGGTTTGGCTTGCAGTAAATTCTTGCTGTTATTTTGTTATATGGTGCTAGGGGGGTGGTTGCTCTTCGAAGTATACCCAGAATGGCTTTTCTTTCATCTTCGTGGTGTGTGTTGTATGATATCTGATGGTATATCACTATTTCTTTGTCTTTGTCTTGTGTGTTGTCCCTCGGGGTCGGGTTATGGAAAGCCTCTGCTCTCTTTTTGACAACTTGCTGGATCATGTCATCTGGGTAGCCGTTATTTGTGAGCAGCTGTTGAACTCTGTTGATTTCTTCGTTCGTCGCTTTCCACGTCGAACAGTGTGTTATGGCGCTTTGTATGTATACATTTACCACAGATCGCTTATATGCATCAGGGCATTCTCCTCTAGCATTTAAGCATCTCCCAGCATCTGTCTTTTTAGTATATATGGTGGTATTGTATTTGATGTTTTTCTGGGTCACAAGTATGTCCAAGAAGGGAGCATTTTCTCATCACTTTCTTCTACCGTAAAATTTAATGTAGAATTTGCTCGGAATTTATTTACTAATTCATTTATGTATTTTCGCCCTTTGTTGTGATAAAGATATCATCAATATATCTCCCATAGATTCTGGGTTTTGGGTGTTCTTCAAAAAGTGACCTCTTCTATGTGTGCCATGTATGCGTTTGCAAAAAGAACCCCAAGGGGGGAACCCATTGCTACGCCGTCTTTTTGCCAATATATTTCACGCCTATGTGAGAGGAATGGGGCTTCCTTTGTACATGCTTCTAGCATACATGGCACACACAGAAGAGGTCACTTTTGAAGAACACCCAAAACCCAGAATCTATGGGAGATATATTGATGGTATCTTTATCACAACAAAGGGCGAAAATGACATAAATGAATTATTTATCAGCCTCTTCATTTCCAGACACACCAACATGTGCTGGAACCCAGCAAAATTCCATTCTGAGATGGCTACGCTTAGTGATGACAAGCCTTTCCAGAATCATTAAAATTAAGGGTTGGTTGATTAAAATGTACTAAAGCCTTCAAATGCTTTTGGTATCACTAAAAATGGTAAAGTTGTCATCTTCCATCATAGTGCACCTTTACAATTAAAACCATTAAAATGTACTCCAAATTCAATGCCAACATTGAAAATACTACTTCGATGACATTCTGAATGATCTAAGAAAATGGATAGAATTTTTCTTCAGTAAAATAATGACAGGAAGAGACTACAGGCAACTTCCAGGGAAGGGTTGTTGGATTCCTAAAGGGAATCACTCCACTAATGATCAGATTCAGGCTACTCAACAGTTGTTTTACTCTACAACCGCAAGGTTGCACCAATTCAGGATGAGCCTCACAGTAGCTAAAGAAATTCTCTCTAAGTAATGTTTGAGATTCAAGAGAGCCTGGAAGTCTCTGCATCTTATACAAGTATCAGATGACAGAAGACTGACAATACAGTTCCAGAAGCAGTTCTCCAGCATCAACAAGCAGACTTGGAATGGGTGAAGTTTTAAAAGCACCTGTGGCTAGTCTAATGCCAGTAGGATACAGAGTCTAAAATCATTAAATGACTAGAGGTGGCCGAAGAATATATTTCACATCCATACAACAACTTGGTTAGTATAAGGGATTTGTACAATCTAAGAAATTTTATGTTATCAGCTCTCCAGGATGCGTGCACTACGACTTATAGATATTTAACATTTCTAGGCATTTAGCTTTCTAGGCATTTAGCTTTCAGCATCTTAAGATGTAAAGACCATGTCAACCTTTGGTCAAAAACTAAGTCTAAAAATCGGGTTTCTTCTACATATAGGATTCGTTGTCCTTTAAGATATACGTCAGGATCAGGGTGTAGTCCACTAATCCAGCAAAAATGAACAGCAACAGTTGTGCTCCCTGAGAACTTAGAAGCCATTCAATTTGCCCATCTGGTTATCCAATCAATTGTCAACTGAAATTTTCTTTCAATTGTGGACATTCTTGCTCTAGAAAATGATATGGAAATATCAACCACAAAAATTGTATGGATATCATGAGAAATAGTTGCAGATATACCATTTATTGCCAAGGCAAACAGAGTAATGATGAGCGTGCTACTTTAAGGGACTCCTACCTGGCATTTTCTTTTAGACAGAATGTTACCTACCCTTGCCTGAAAGTGTCTGTATGTAGAAAATGCTGTCAGGAATGATGGCAACTCCCCTCTTAATCTGCAATCATGAATAACTTTAAGAATTCCATATCTCCAAGCATTGTCATATGCTTTTTCAAGGTCAAAGAATACTGTCATGTTGCTTGGATGCAAATGACTCACAAGTAAATGACACAAATAGATGACTCTCACAACATCTGGGTAATTGACACCGAAATAAATTAAATAGAAAAATAAAATTTTTAATAAATTTCATATAAAATTATCAATAAATATATTATAAAAATTTTCTTCGTATATATAAGTTCTTACATAGACAATCTATGTATAATTTAAATTTGGTTGAGGAAGGAGGCCCGCCTCCCTCATATAGATATATAACTGCTCTATATTACAATCCTTTCCAAGAATTGTAGCTAGGATAAAATTACCTATTCTGTCACGGCCCCAAGACAGGAACCTATGTCTCAAATTCCCGAATCTGGGACATTCAATTAACAAATGTTTCACAGTCAAGGACAGAGTGCAGTTCTCACAAAACGGAGGATTTTCACGAGACATCAAGAACCCATGTGTGAGTCTTGTATGTCCAATCCTCAATCTGCACAACATCGTTTCTTGTCTCCTTGGCATATTGGGATATGACCAAGGAGACACTGATGACGTGATACTCCGCATTTTTTGATTAGTTAAAGTATCCTCCCACTGGGACTGCCAACATTTTTTAACTCTCTGACCTATTAGAGGATACAAATCCCGATATGGTAGTAGGCATCTTGTGGGTTCTGGGGAGTTGACCGCAGACTTTGCAAGTTGGTCAGCTCTCTCATTCCCAGCCACCCCTCTTCTTTTTAGTAAAAGCAGCCATTCCAATATATCTAAAATCAGAGGGTTTAAAGGGTTAAAAGATTCCAGTGACTGAAAAACACTTCTTGAGTCACAATATACAACAAAATTATTTTCATTCCAAATTAAAACTTCCTTTAAGGCCTTTAAAATTCCATATAATTCTGATGTAAAAATCGATGCAACAGACGATAACCGGCCGCTTCTCTCTACATCAGGGAAGGCTACCCCAAATCTTACACCAGCATCTGACTTTGAGCCATCCGTAAAAACTCCAGTGGAGTCATCATGTTGCACGGAATGTTCTAAAAATATTGACCGCATGGCCTCACTGGACAATTCTGTCTTGGTAAAATTAAAATATATACAAAATTTTACCTCTGGAAAGTTCCAGGGGGGACTAACTGAATATTTTGCTGGTAAAATCTCTATTCTTGGCATATCTAATTCATGGACAATAAAATTTACTCTAAAAGCAAATGGATGAGGTTGCTTGGGGTGATTTTCATAAAACTGCCAATGCCTTTCATTTCTCATACAAAGACTTAGGTAGCCTCTGGAATCTATACCAGCTCCGAACCAGCAGACGCTTGTAATGAAGATCCAGTCGCACCTCATCTGCCTCTAAAAGCATGCTCTCGGTGGGAGATGATTTAAATGCTCCTGTACATAATCTTATTCCTCCATGATGTATTGAGTTGAGCATTTTAAGGCTATTTGGCTTCGCAGAAGTGTACACCTCACACCCATAACTTAATTTTGAAAAGACCAAGGCTTTATAAAATCTCAACATCTGATTTCGGTCTGCACCCCACGAAGTGTGAGACACGACTTTCAGCAAATTCATGGCTTTCAAGCATTTTGCCTTAATATATTTCAGATGTGGAATCCAAGTCAGCTTGCTATCAAAAATCAAACCAAGAAACCATGTTTCACCAACACATGGAATTCTCTGCCTATGAATGAATAGATCTGGATCAGGGTACATTCCCCTTATACGACAAAAGTGCATAGTTATCGTTTTACTGGCAGAAAATCTAAAACCATTAACCTCAGCCCATTTTACTATATTATCAATGCAGAGCTGAAGGTGGCGTTCAGCCACTGCCATCCCTGATGCTGCAAAGGAAATTGACAGGTGTATGTTATATCTTGGGGAATTATTTTAGAAACCCCATTGATTACCAAGGCGAACAAGGTTACACTTAAAACACTTCCTTGTGGTACTCCTTCTTCTTGATTGGACACATCTGACAATGTTGCTCCAACCTGAACCTGAAATAAGGACCCTCAAAATGCCATATCTCCATGTTGTATCATAAGCCTTCTCTAGATCAAAGAAAACAGTGATGTGATGCTGTTTGTTGCCAAAAGCTTCACATATTGAAGATTTCATTCGTACTAATACATCAGTTGTGGAGTGCATACTCTGAAAACCACACTGAGCAGGAGAAAGGTATTTACCTCTTTCCAAGTACCACATCAATCGTGTGTTCACCATTTTTTCCATGATCTTACACAAACAAGATGTCAATGCAATAGGACGATAATTTTCTGTCTTGAACGGATCTTTTCCAGGTTTCACAAATGGCAGTAATTTTAACTTCTCCCAAAGCTTGGGGAAGATATGTTCTCGGTAAATTCTGTTAATTAGGCTTGATATGAAAAGTCTGTTATTTTCAGGAGTATGCTTAATCATTGAATATGTTATATCATCCAGTCCAGGAGCTGATTCATTACATTTATTCAAAGCTGATTCAAATTCTTTAATAGTAAAAGGAGCATTGTACTACTCATGTCTTGAGGTATTAAAATCAATTTCGACCTGTTCCATTATCCATCTTTGAGCTGAATAGGGTCTATCATCATTTTTCTTCACAACATTAACAAAATGATTAGCAAACTCATTTGCCACTAACTGGGGATTTGCTACCTCGCAACCATTGACCTTGATAAGTGGAGGTTGACAAGGAGTGAACTTGCCTGCTATTTTTCTGACTCTCTTCCAAACTAGAGTCAGAGGAGTTTTTGAATTTAGTGAAGATATGAATATTGTCCAAGATTCTTTTCGTGCTTTTTTTTATTTCCATGCGAAAATGAGCTCTCGTTTTTCGAAATTCTACACGATAATACTCACATTTTTGTCTGCAGTATCTGGTGAAGGCAGATCTCATAGTTCTATGAGTTTCCTGTCATTTACGAGTCCACCAGGGAACTGGTTGGCAGACAAATTTTCCCGAAGTCCTAGGTATAGATTGAAGACCAGCTGAGAACATTATTGTATTCAAAAAGTCAAGAGCGTCATTTGCACAGGGAAAGTCATCAGCAGAGTCATCTATTGAGCTGTGTGCCTGGAATGTTGGCCTATCAGCTTTACCAATGTTCCATTTGGGTAGCCTTGAAGATGGAGGACATGATGCTACACTCACCACTATTGGAAAATGGTCACTGGTAAATCTATCATTTATAGCTTTCCAAGTAAAGTCAATAAGACAGTCATCACTACATATAGATAAATCAATTGCTGATAACGGGCCTGTTTGAACATGAAAATGCATAGATTCCCCAGAGTTGAGGATCCCCACATTTTCATCTTCTATGATGGAACCTAAGCACCTTCCTCTTTGATTGGTGATGATGTCAGCCCAAAGAGGGTTTCTGCTATTCATATCTCCCAAAATAACAAAAGGACGTGGTAACTGTTGAATAAGAGATTTGAATTCATTGATGGGGAAGGCTTCGTTAGGTGGTAGATAGAGAGAGCATACTGTATATTTTCTTTGCAAATGGATCTGCACACCAATCACTTGCAATGCTGATTGAATAATAATAGGATTTTGTGAGGTGTCATTTCGAACATACAAAACAACACCACCATGGCTTCCAATATTTAGATTATAGGTGGAGTGATAGGATGTGTACTCTCGTGGGCTAGGGCACATATTATTACCAATCATGGTCTCCTGCAGAGCTATACAAACAGGAGACACTTCTGATATGAGCAGCCTTAACTCTTCCCTTAGCCCTTAATCCCTGACAGTTCCACTGGAGAAAATTAATGAATTTTACTTTCCTTTAGAGGCTGTTACATTAGTGCCTCTTTTAAGAGCTTTCAGCTTACAACCTTGCTCTTTTTTCCTGGAGGGAGATCGATTGTTTAAGACTGCATTCCTTTTTAGAGGGTTATCAGTCTCAGGAACAGCAGACAAAGCTTGTGTCGCCTGACGAAGGGTGTGAGGGTCGGATATTGGTGCATCCTCGAAAGCATTTACAGGTGGTACAGCCTCCAGAGAAGGCAGGAGTACCAGAAATCACTGGCTCTGCTTTGCCAGAAACCATAGAAGCGAAGCAAGATGCCATAAACATGAACTGCCTCCAAAGAGGCAGTGCCAGAACCAACTGGCACCACCTCCGAAGAGGCAGGAGCATCAGAAATCACTGGCATGATCTCCGAGGAGGCAGGAGCACCAGATATCATTGTGCAGCCTCCAAAGAGGCAGGAGCACCAGCAATTACTGGTGCAGCCTCCGGAGAGGCAGGAGCACTGGAAATCACTGGCGCAGCCTCCAAAGAGGAAGGAGTGGCGCTGCCTCCAAAGAGGCACAAGTAGAGGTCATCACTGATTTTCTATTTAAATTATCCTTGGTAACATTTGTGTTTCTTCTTCGATTTTCAGCAACACTGGAAAAGGATATTCCTGGCCTAACGAATTGATTCCATACACTCTCTTTTGCCTCCCTAAATGTAATACGTTCTGTTACCCTTAAAGTTTGAATTTCTTTTTCCATGATGTACACATCACAATTAAGTGAAGACGATGGATGATTGTCTCCACAATGTATACATCTGGCTTATTTACCACACATGCCATGCTCCGGCTCACTGCACTTGACACAAGTAGCCGGCTTGCCCTGCAGTCTTTGTCTACAGGACCCTAACATATGTCCGAACTCTTGACAATGGAAACATCTCCTCGGTCTTGGGATATATTGTTTGATCTTAAAAAGTAGCCAGGCTGCTTTTACTATAGACGGCAATCGAGTAGAATTGAATGTAATAATTAAATTTGGAAGTGGGACAAAGACTCCATTTACCCTCTTCTTCATTCATTCAATTCTTATTACACCTTGATCTTTTAATTCCTCTACAAGTTTTTCCTCAGAGTAGGTCATCAGCTGGGGTGCATATATCATTCCCTTGGAGTAATTCCAAAAGGCATGTACTGCACATTCCACTTTGACTCCTCCAAGGTGTGATAATGCTTTCAATTTTTCAGTTTCTTTTGCTGAGGTAGATTCCACCGTCAGCTTTCCTCGACCTTCATAAGAAATTTTAGGTTCCCGGCCACAACACTTCACGATAATTCGGTACACACCAAAAATATCACAACTTGATTCTTCCAGATTAAAAGTTAGGTACTTATCATGAGACTTTTCAAATATTCCCGGTCCAATTTCAAATATGCTTCTGCTCAATTTCCC
>NC_087209.1:82327077-82349467 GCF_015104395.2 Macrobrachium nipponense
GAGTCCTCAACAATTCATTTGAAACCCTTGAGGCCTATTACAGAGCCAACTGGTTTTTTTTTTTCCCATTTCTAGACCAAATGCAACAGGAATTGCGAAACCGATTCCTGGAATACAACAATACTAAGACTGAAAATTCAATCCGGGGCCATTATACAAGTTGACAGACCCAGAAATGTGGAGGGGAACAACAAGGAATGAGGCTACAAAGAGACATTGCTAACCATCTCCCAATTCTATGATTTTGAGCAAGAGCAAAAGCTGCAGGCAGAACTGAGAGTATTTCACACTTCATATAAGAGCTCAAGAAAGGATGTGTATGCACTGCTTGACACAATTAAAGAAAACATCATAGAGTTATTTCCAACTTTTCTCTCTTTTTTCTGCAGATCTATGCCACAATACAAGTTACAACTGCTGCAGTAGAACGCTCATTTTCAAATAAAACAAAGGATCATCCAGTAAATTGAGAGTCAGTTTCCTGCTAATATAAATTTGCCTCATGATACTCATTTATTTTAAGTCACTTACTGGTTAAAATACGGCTTGCATAACTCATGTATCAGACACCTGTGTACTACGCTGAATTAACATTTAGCGTTTGTTACCTTCTACCTAACCCTGATTTACACTGCATTTGGTAGCAATAAACATTTCAGAGTATGTTTTAGTGTTTTTCCCCTAATATCTTTGAGAGCCACTGCCTTTCAAATAGCCTCTGCTTGTCCCTGGTCCAAACCATGACTGTTATTTTCTGTTTTCTTTCTGTTTTTGCTCTACTGTTTATCTCTCCATTACGTTTGCCAGTAAGGTATCTTAAAGTAGTCCATCTCTTATGATTAACTTCAATTAGTGTTAGCGAAGGTTTCCTCTCAAATCCTTTCTTTAGGGAAAAAAACATAATTATGTTGTTACACTAGCTGAAGTCTGATTTATTTAAAGAAGAATAAAAAGAAGAAGAAGAAGAAGAAGAAGAAGAAGAAGAAGAAGAAGAAGAAGAAGGAGAGAAGAGAGAGAGAGAGAGAGTTTCGGTATGGACTGGTGCGAGTCGCTTTTCACATGCATCTCGTTCTCTCTCTCTCTCTCTCTCTCTCCCCCCCCCCCCCCGCCCCACCCCACACTCCCATAGTATAAACGATATGAATATTGATTACTCCTATGAAAAACGATATATGCATTCCGAATATATCCAGTAAAAATAAGCATTAATACTTTAGGTACTTTTATTTTAAAGCTTAGTAAACATTTGTTCCAGGACGACATTTTTCTTCAGCATCTTGTAGCGCCTTTCGCCGTAATGGCACCTAATGGTACCTATAGCGTCAGACGAGCTGAATCGTTTCTCACGTAAATAAGCATTTCCATGTTTATACAGCGGTTGCAAATTTACGTAGATTTATCTTAAAACTATGCAAATTGTACTATAGGCCTACAAGATGGCGTAACTGACAACGATTATTTTACACTATATATGATATATATATATATATATATATATATATATATATATCATATATATATATATATATATATTATATATATATATATATATATCTATATAGATAGATATATCTATATATATATATATATATATATATATATATATAGATAGATATAATATATATATATAGATAGATATCTATATATATATATATATATATATATATATATATATATATATATATAGATATATCTATATATATAGATATATATCTATATAATATATATATTACTATATAGATATATATATAGTATATATATATATATATATAGATATATATATATATATTATATATATATATATATCTATATATATATATATATATATATATATAGATCTATATATAGAATATATATATATATATATATATATATATATATATAATATATATATATATATATCATATATATATATATATATATATATATATATATATATCTATATATAATATATATATATAGATATATATATATATCGATATATTTTTAATATATACTAATATATATATATATATGAAAATGCTAATTTCCAGGCATGTTTGGACAGACCTGAACAAATCAGATGCTGAACCCACCCAACACCAGTAGAAGCAAGTAGGCAGAAAGAACTCTGTAGATTGATGGGGAGAAATTAGTAAGAAATGCAAAGATAAATGAGGATAAGAGAGTTGCATCAGTCTGTAAGAAAACCCAAAAGAATTGTTTGCGCATGTTGCTTAATAGTAAAAAACCAATAAAAAATAGCATAGGTCCTCTATGGGACAATAGAGGTAATCTGGTGACTCAGACTTCAAAAAGCACTTATTGCATAAGATTTTTACTAGTGTATTCACAATTGAAGACACTACCTCAATACCAGACCTGCTATTAAATATGAAAGGGCAGAACAGATGGGACAAAATAATATTTACAGAAGAGGACATAAAAACAAAACAGACAAACTGAACAAGTTCAAATCTCCTGGCCCGGATGGGATTCATCCAAGAGAAATTAAAGAGCTAAATGAGGAGTTAGTTCCTCACCTATATAACTCTACAGAAAAAGTGCTGAACAAAGATTGCCACCAAAAGGATGGAAACTAGGTAATGTGCCCCCAGTTAACAAAAAATGTCCAAGAGAGGAGCCGGGAAATTATAGACCAATCTTTCTAACGTAGGTCGTTTGCAAGAGTTTTGAGTCCATAATTGCAGATCAAATTGCGGATCACATTTAATAGAAACAACTTGTTGTTAAACAGCCAACACGGTTTCATACAAAACGAATCCTGCCTATCCAACCTCTGGAGTTTTTTTTTTATAACATGCTTGGTATTTACGACAGTAGTAGAGCAAAAGATATACTCTTCTTCGATTTCCAAAAGGCCTTTGACAAACTTCCACACAAGAAACTGATGACAAAAGTTAGAGCTTTAGGAATTGTAGGGAAATAACAGATTGGCTGGAAGACTGGCTAACTTATAGGAAACATAGAATCGTAATAATGCTGAAGAATCAAAATGGGTAGATGTAACAAGCGGAGTTCCCCATGGGTTTCTGTCCTTGGCCCTCTCTTTTTTTTTTAGTTTTTATTTCCAGTAATGACACTGATGTAGGCCTTAATTAACTAGCAGGACAGCCAAATTTGCAGATGGACACCAAACTAAGTGTAAATGCAACAGATTCAGATGCAGTGGAAAGTTTAAGAAATGATTTAATGAAAATATGAGAGTTGTCAATAAAATGGCAAATTCCTTTTAACATGGATAAGTGTAAAGTGTTACAAATAGGAACAAACAACCCTCATGCCAGCTACATGCTGCTTGGGAATGACATAAATAGTGTAGAAACAAGAGAAGGACCTTGGATTCATTATCACCAAGGACTTAGAATCCACAAAACAGTGCATAAAAGCAGAAAAGAAGTACAGAAACTGGTGATAGATAAAGAGGCAGTTCAAATAATACAGAAGCAAGGAAACGGTGCTGCAGCTCTACACATCAATAGTTAGACCTCACATTGAATGTACATAAAGTTTTGGTCACCAACTCTAAGGAAAGACATAAATAGATTGGAAGGGTACAAGCAAGAGCCACAAAGTTAATTCCATCTATCAGGCAAATAGGTTACCGAAGACGACTAGAGAGCCAGAACATGTAGGCTAGAAACACGACGATTGCGAGGACAACTAATAGAAACATTTCAAATACTGAAAGGCATAACAAAAGTAGTCAGTAACCTATTTACGTTGACGAAAACCAGACAAGAAAATAATGGATGGAACTAGAACTGAAGATATGTGACACTGGGAATAAACTACCACCAGAAGTTGTAAACAGCAACAGTGTGGAAGAGTTTTAAAAGAAAGCTAGACAAAATCATTAGGACACTGTGAATGAACAGTAAAACCTGCTCCTACTATAAGTGAGCACACGATGTCTCCTCTGATGGACTAACAAGTCTTTGAGACATCCTAATAATCCTTGTAACTCTCTCTCTCTCTCTCTCTCTCTCTCTCTCTCTCTCTCTCTCTCTCGCCAGGCACTGATCGAGTGTTGACCAAGACTTCCTTGTTTAACTTTCTCTCTCTCTCTCTCTCTCTCTCTCTCTCTCTCTCTCTCTCTCTCTCTCTCTCTCTCTTGTTTATCGTTCGCCCTCTCTCACACTTTCCTCCGCCGCTCCGCGTGGATGTTTTTCAATACTTTTTTTGTTGTGGTTGGCGGCGTGGGGGAGGGGGGTTAGAAAAGGCCTATGGAAGAGCCTAAAAAGGTCTAAAAAATGTGTTTCGCGTTAAGTTAATGATACAGGAAATTTATGATAGGATATTTATGAATTATTTATTAGAATGAAAATGTAAGAAAATAATTAATGTGCCTGTAAAACAGTACAGAAAAATTATTTCCAAATAAGATATAGCATATCTATTTTAATGTTCATTGGTGAAACTAGGATTATTTGCCTGTAGATTTTAATACGTTTTAATGTTTACAAGGTGTGCATGAGGGTAATATCTTGCACACGCTCCGAATAAGCTGGATTCGGACTACACCTTGTTCCAAAAGATTTTTTTTGCATTATACTATATACATTATATATATATATATATATATATATATATATATATATATATATAAATAAATATATATTATATATATATATATATATATATATCATATATATATATATATCTGTATATAAAAATTTTTCCAGGATTTCAGGGGAGGTGGGGTGGGGGCAAGTGGCCCCCTGCCCCTACGTGTAGGGCGCCCATGGCACTGGAGAAGGAGAGAAGTAAGAGGGTGTGTGCAAATATTTGGAAGAGGCTTGAACTCTCTTAGGAAAGAATAGGTAGGCAATGCATGAAGGTATTGCGCCATTTATCGTGTAGATATGGATCGTAGATCCTAAATACAAATGCATGTGCGTTATATATGTAATATAAGAAGGATAATTGTGCACATGCACAGAAGAAATAGGGAAAGTTAACTTAGATGAAAGGATGGATCAAACAGTTTCAGGTGGATGTTTCTTTTGGTAAGAATGGGAGTGATTGAAGTTTGTGGAAAGATTATGATATGGAACTGTGAGAACGGAAAGGAAGTCCTAGTTTGGACACAGTTTGGGAGGACTTGTGAGGAGGAAAGGCCTTCACAAACAGGAAGTGTGTGTACGATAGAGGGGGAATGTGGCATTGTGAAGAGGGTTCAACACGCTCCCTGATGAGACTCGTTTCCGTGTATGAATTGAGTAATGCTATGAAATTTTAATTCGAGAAGGTTTATCGATGAGCTACGATTTAAAGTTCGAATAGTGCGGTGGTCGTTGTGCTGTTTCCATGGGGCCTCCTACTACTATATGGAAACCACTTATTACGCTACAAAAATGAATAGATAGGTAAACTTTTTAAGGAATAAATTTGAAATATATTAATGTGCGAACATATACAAATAACGTATGAAACTATTTCCAGCTCATAATCCTTACATTACATTTGATACTCCTAGAACAATGATAAATTGAACCTCTTGAAGATGATAAGTGTTTCATCTCAAGTAATCGTCATAGTACAAGGACAAAACGCCATACTCTAATATCTAAAGGTAGAATACTGAAATATATATATATATATATATATAGATATATATATATTATATATATTATATATATACGTATATATATGTATGTATGTATGTATGTATGTATATGTAACTCCAAAGGATCAAAACCGAACAGTCGTCAAAACCGAAAAGAATCTCCATTGAGAAGCAGTCCTTAGGAAAGAATTGTGCAGTGTTTTTCCCTCTGCTTCCCCTGCTTTTCCCTTTATATGTACAGGTTATGAAGGAAATAGTACCTAAACTGTCCATCAAGTGACACTTTCGTGACTCACCATTTAACTGCTACTTATCCTGCGCGCTGTTCTAGTATCCCATCATTGACAGGGTAGTTGGGTTTCAATTCAGACACCCACGGTGGCTTGGAGCGGTTTATGTTTACCTATTTGCATAAAATGAAACATTTGTTAACAGTTGTAATCAAGTTTGATACATTTAGCACATATTCAAAGTGAGAACATCACACAATTCGTTGGCTGTTATAAATATCGTTACAATTAAAAAGGAAGAAAGACGATGAAGATGTAATTTTTTTCATTCTATGCAACAACAGTAATATGTCCAAAAATTATGAACAATGTTACTGAAGTACTTTTATTCCAAAGACACAAGATACCGAAATTGTTGAGGGTTAAACTCAAAAGCAACTGTATCTGGTCAACGAAAATGTAATGTTGGAGCATGTGAGGTCGCCTCAATACGAACGAATTGAGGTGCATGTCACAACTCTCGTGGTCTATTTACCATATTGCATATGGAACTGAAACTGTCAAGGAAAAGGAAATATTCCATGGGATGGAATAATATGGTAAACATGACCGAGGAAGTGGTACATTTAATTCAATTGAATTTTAATATAGATACGCCACCCATATAATAATAATGATAAGTGCTGGAAAACAGACTGCGTTTTACTTGATATTTTGAATACGTACTTACATTAAAAAAAAAATAAAAGAAAATAAGTTAAAAAGATAGATTCGTCCTCCAAAACATAATAACTTAAAGAATAATATTAAAATGTAATGCGCCATTAAAACTATAAGAATTTATTTATAAAGAAAGGTCAAACAACATGAATAAGGTTCAGTTACAGATCGCAATGAAACTTAATTGGAAATCAACAAAATTCATAGGCAAGAATAGAAGACCAAAACCATAATTAGATAGGTTCCGCATTATCGCTGAATACCAACATCAGTCTATTTAAAAACTCATAGCTTATTACACCCACATTCGAAACACCTTAAAACAACAGTGTATTTGGAAAATATTCCAAAGTTGCACTAAAACTGTGAAACTCACATTCTGTAAAACCATATGGAAAGTGAATAATAAAATTGAAAGAAAACTTCATATCAAACACAAACAAGGTTTAAATGTCTTTCTGGAGATCATGTGGTTTTTAAGAATATGTAAAGTAACAAAGTTTGATACTACGAATCCACACCTGACAGGTTTCAAAGGGATAGGGGTGAAAAACTTCTTTGTCAAGAATACTCTAATTGAATATACTAAATTATGTGCGAAATAATGTAAATTTGAATTCGGTGAGAAATTTTCCTCAATAAATTTTGGTATGACTATGGGCAACCCTCTATCTTTAGTGTTAAGTAATTTGTATATGAAAAGATTAAACACAATTATTCCACGCAATGGAGTATGGTTTAGGTATACAATTTGTGCATGACCAAGTAACAAAAATGTAAACTTTCTTTAAAAGTTGTATCAGTTAGTATATACTATCAGGTGTGGATTCTTAGCCTCATGGATTTTTAGCCTTAAACCGTTGTGTATGTTCCATTATTTTGTGACTGGTATGCAAACGTTTATATGTGTGAGGAAAATCCCTAAACTAAAATAGTACTCGGCTACATAGCAGCTTTGACCTTTTTGTTAGATTCCGAGTGAATAAATTGCTTTATATTTAGCCACTGCTCTGATGCGGCCTTCGAGTTGCCCAACAATGAAACAGTTTAAAACTATTTTTTTTCCGGACGTTTTCCAGGGATAATTATTTACTTACGGTTTGAGTCATGATTAAATACATTGTGACTATAAATACACAATCATATTACACAAATACATACGTATGCGTATATACTTGTGTACTGAAATATAATGTTTCTACATTATGCGAGTATCCATGTGAACACAGAAAGGAGAGGCAACTTCATTTAATCACCTGTCCCCGGCATGAGGAAATTAAAAGATCAATTTACGGAAGGTAAAAGGAGCAAAGGCTTGAACATAGCTGAAACATAGTTTTTCACAAATAATGTTTAATGCCGGGGGATGTTCCATCAATTTCAGTGTGACATTTTTGACTGTTAATACAGGCAGTGTTAGCTCTATTAGTTTTTATTAATGGGTATTTTTCATTAAGTGTAATTATTCATCATGCAGTTAGGAATAATTTTATTTAGTAATAATATTTCTTTTTTATCTTTATCCACATTGGTACTTGAGTCAATATTGATTTTTACAGTTAAACTTGGTGCTATTATGTGATTATATATTTGTTGAAAGTTATGAAGAACAATCACGGTCTTTGAATATAAATATAAAATATGGCCCTTTCCATGAGCGTAAATCTAACTATATATTTAAACGTTCTCTTAATACGGTCTTTGCTATTCGAGGGACTGAAATGAAGTCATCTTTTTTTTCATGAAACTTGATTTCGTTCGATTCTCCACGACATCTCGCAATATAAGATGTCGACGAACATTCACGTTCTAACTGATATTTGAGACAAAGACCCAGAAAGTGAAATTTTGTTTCTTTTTGTTATACATATTTTGCAGATGTTTACAAAACGTTGCTCATAAATTGGGGTAAATTCTGTTACCATCTTCAGAGTGACCTTGTATTATGATTTACCTTCCGGTGATTTCCTATACTATTATAAGGTAGTACAAGCAAATTTTTGTTGTTGTAAGGTTCTTTTTGATTTTGATACATGTCTTTTTTGCCGCTTTTAATGCATTGTTTAGTACATTATCTGGATATTTCGTTCCTTGCCTGTATTCCGAATTTTATCTATCTCCCTCATCTATATATTCTGGGCTACTAGATGAGGAGATAGATAAGTTTCGGAATACAGGCAAGACACTGAAATATCCAGATAATGTACTAAACAATGCATTAAAAGCGGCAAAAAGACCATGTATCAAAATAAAAAAGAACCTTACAACAACAAAAATTTGCTTGTACTACCTTATGATAATAATATGAAAGATAACCCACATCTCCTGAAGAAGTTTGGTGTTAATGTAGTTTTTAAAAACAATAAAACAATGAAACAGGGTACTTATTAAGAACTCCCCGACAATGCTAAAGGATGTGTATATAAAATCCCGTGTAAGTCTTGTGACAACTTTTACATTGGTCAACGGGGAAAACACTGGAAAAAAGAATAAAACAACATAAACAATGTGTGAGATATGCCCAGGGAAATAGTGGATATTTGTACATGTTAGTGAGAACAATCATGCTATTAACTGGGAAGGGGTCAAAAATGATGGTGTGTTCTAATAATGCATTGGAAAGGAATATCATTGAATCTACTTTATAAAGAAAGTTACAACAATAATATGAGCATCAGTCAAGGAATGTATAAACTTGATCCTTTAATATAAAAAAAAAAAAATTGTAAACTATTTAAATTTTAAGGTAGGCTGTAGAGATATATGAAAAATAAGATTATTGTATTTGTAAACACAGAAAAGGGGGCAGTAGTGGTAATGAGATGTTCAACCCCGCCTCCCTGACACCTGTCAGGTGTGGACTTGTACCCTAAGCGGTAGTATCCCTTGAGAATTTATTGTAAATTTTAGCCAAATGATTTTTGAAAGCCACTCCTACCTCGACACCTACCTGTGGGTGGATCTGCAGTCTCAAACGGTTGTGTGTATGTTCGTCAGTACTGTCTTTGTAGTATATATACTCTTGAATTCTAATACTATATCAGTCCTTTGTCAATGGCTTAAAAATAAAAAGCCGAAACCGGTCAGGACCTACACCCTGTTTCTTATTTTTCACCTGTGGATGATGTGATATATATATATATATATATATATATATATATATATATATATATATATATATATATATATATATATATATATATATATATAGATATATATATATCTATATATATATATATATATATCATATATATATATTAGATATATATTATCTATATATATATATATATAATATATATATATATATATATATATATATATATATATATTTATATATATATATTTATATTTTTTTTTTTTTTGTCTGTATGTACGCTTGTGCGCATGTATGCGTGTGCGTTTGTGTTACATTTAACAGAGGTGTTGTTTTGAAATGACTCGGTAACAGTCTTCCCAATACAAGCGATTTCCCATTATAGGATTTGTCTAGCAAGTTTGCCATCCCTCCACCTTCCCTCTCGACAGGGGGAAAATGGACATGTAAAAATTCCACATTCAGCTTTCCTGGAAATACATAAATAAAATTTTTAGGCCGTATTGAGGCAAAATGGCGAGTTTGCTTTATTATTATATAAAAATAAAAGCAGTGTCGTATTAGCATGTTTTTTACCTTTCTTGCATCGGGCTACGATCACATCCCATCACAGGTGTCATTCAGTACCCCATCCCTCCCTACTGTGAACCCCCTAACTGACCACCCACCAGCGGTAAACTGGGATTTTAGAAACCAACAGAAACCCAGATACTTTTGGGCGACCACGGAAACCAGGTTGCGATCAATAGTTCAACCGGCAGATGCCCTACTTTGTACTAACACCAAATTGTAGAAAAATGACTACCAAAAGGAGGATCTGAATAAATTTTATTCGAACATAATCTCTCCTATGCTTGCTTCGGGCAGGGCTGCCTATAGATTTCGTCAAGGTAATTCTCGTAATATACCTGGGTGGAATGACTCGGTTAAATACCTGTACACATACCCACGAGAAATGTTTTTACTGTGGAGGCAAAATGGTAGCCCGAGGGAAGGACACACTGCATTACTAATGAGACAGGTGAGAGCGCAGTTCAAACTTGCTCTCAAGCACTGCAGATTAAATGAAAAACAACTAAGAGCCGATGCAATGTTTAGAAACTTAGAATCTGGTGATTATCCTCGTCTTTGGAAAGATATCCAGTCTTTAAATCCCAAAACTAAAAAGCTATCACAGAGGGTAGGGGAAGCAAGATTCCCGAAGGGATGTAGATAACCTTACTGACATTCAATTTCATTTTGCAGACTGATTACTCCAGGTAACATCAGCGATGCCATAAATAGCCCTCCTAATAAAAAATCGCCCGGCTGTGATGGTCTTCCAGCAGAGGCTTTCAAATTCTGCCATCCGATAGCTTACATTTTGCTAGCTGCCCTATTCAATGCATGCATAATTCATCATTTTCTTCCAGACTCCCTACTCTTTGTTCAATTGATGCCATTAATCAAAAACAAGCTAAAGGATGCAGCTGACCCTGGCAACTACCGGCCGATTGCAATCACAACGATTGCATCGAAGATACTTGAGTCGGTTCTTCTAGTGATGCTTCTCCCCTTTCTACACACCACTCAACCAACACCTGCATCTACATACTGAAAGAATTGTTGAACTACTACCTATCATCAGCCTCTCCGGTTTTCCTTTGTTTTGTGGATGTGAGAAAAGCATTTGACAGAGTAAACTACCTTAAGCTCTTCTTGAAGCTGCATAAAAGAGGCACACCCCTATATCTAATTGGCATTTTACATTGTTGGTCTCCACACAGCAATTCAGTGTCAAATGGGGCAACGTATTATCGTACACCTTCGGCTCCCTAAATGGGCTTTGGCAAGGGGGCATTCTTTCTCCATACTTATTTAATACGTACACACATGCCTTAAATGTCAAATTGAACTCACTCCCAATCGGATGCACTGTCAACTATATACAACCTCTGTTACGCCGATGATATGGTTCTGATTTCCCCATCAGTGCAAGGTCTCCAACGACTCATCGAGACTTGCCGCCAATATGCAGAGGATTTTGATATAATTTACAACGAAACCAAGACCCAGTGCATGTCGCTGCTCCCGAGATTGCTTAAGTATATTGCAGAACCACAAATTTTCCTCGGAAACCATCGGCTGGAATTTGTGCACGAATTTCCGTATTTGGGTCTCATTATCACCGACGACCTAAAAGATACGGCAGACATTGAACAGAGGCGTCGTAAACTGCTACAGTATCTATGGGTGTTCCCTCTGGACGGACTATACCCGAGAGACCATGAGACGTATCACTGTTGTGCATAATGACATTTAGAGACAACTCACAAACAATCCCCGCTACCACTCCGCCACACAGATGTTCATAGAAAACCACCTGGACAATTTATAAACCATTGTAAGGCTAACAATGTCCAGTTTGGTAACCCGAGTGAGGAACAGCAGCAACTCGCTCATACAAAGCATCCTAAGGAGTGAAGCAAGAAGATCTAAATTGTGGGAAAAATGGGAAAATGAGGCCTTTGTCCCCTAAAGGACTTAATCTCTGTATTGGCAAGATGTCATCTGCAGATTCTGTCATTATTATTTTTATTGATTGCTGATATTTTACTTTTTCATTATTACTGTGAATACTATCAAGTTAAAGTTTTTTACATACAATTTTCGTATTTAGCCCTCTGGACCTGACTACTGTAACCACCTAAAGTCTCTAGCTGAAATTTAAGTTATATAATCTGTGTACTAACTGTTATAAAACTCAATGCATTTTTTTTCTCGCCAATATTATTAGTTATTACCAGTATTATGATTACTATCATTTATGCTACCTCAGCTATGTTGTGGATAAGTGTCGATTATTCATATCTTTTATCATGGCTCATGTATCTAGAATGTGTACGTTACTGTCTGTATTTTGTATATTCAATGTATATGGCCCTGCGCTGAAATAAAGGATATTATTGTTATTATTATCATTATTATTATTATTGTACTTAGGAGGCAGACCCTCTCTCAAGCATACTTTATTAAAAGTAATGGCTACTTCAGCAGCGTTACACTTGTAGAGATTCTTCTCCATTTTCCGAATAGCGGCTTTTCAGTGCTACTTAGACAGGCTAGTAGAGCGCCTATGGAGGTCATGATCAAATACAGTCAAAATTGGTGTAATATATTTGAATTTTACAGATAAACTATGTACCATAGTTATTAAAGTCAGTAACGATATATATATATATATATATATATATATATATATATATATATATATATATATGTCTCTCTCTCTCTCTCTCTCTTTCTTGAAGCAAGCGAGCTATCATCTGGAGCTGCCAGACATCCTCGGGCTGGGATGCTGAGGGTGGACTGATCTTGGAGTGGTGCAATCAGTCCACCCTCAGCTTCCCAGCCCAAGGATGTCTGGCAGCTCCAGACGAAAGCTCGCTTGCTTCAAGAAAGAGAGAGAGAGAGAGAGAGAGAGAGAGAGACACACACACACACACACACACACACATATATATATATATATATATATATATATATATATATATATATATATATATATATATATATATATTGGGCTGTTGCCTTGTATGATAAGGCGCCCTATGAGGTAATGTTAGACTTGCGATAATCTTACGCTAAGTCGGTTGGTATTGCACTTCCATCTTCAATGGAGTGTCTTGGGGTTTGTAGATCACTTACGAAGTCGGGATTATCTTCTTGTTTATGACGACGATGTGTTAAACTCATGGTGAGGAGGTTCTTGTAGAAAACACGAAGTATATATATATATTCTTCTGAAGTTTTACATGCTGAAGATCAGATATGGATTGTACAAGTCTTCTAATAACGATAGCTTGATCGCTTTTGCCAATGATGATGGCTAATCCTATTCCTCTACATGATAAAGCTTAGGTAAAGAGGTACAGGTCTTCTCCAATGACGATAGCTAACTCTGTTCTGCTCTGTTCTACATCTCTGTTACAAGTTATGAAGGAAGCAGATAGTAGCTCGAACATATGAAACATACTATCAGATGACATAGTTACATACGAACACACAATCAAATGAGACACGCTACAGATCACGTAGGCCATTTGAATTATAGGTCGCGGTAGTTGTCTCAAGCAGGAGCTTGGACTAATGTTTATAAACAATTGAATGACTACAGGTGACGGCATGATATCTTAGCCTACTTTTATTGTATACGTCATCTTTAGCGTCTCTAGTCTGATCACATTCCTGCAAGCAATCTGGTTGACTCTTTAGTTTTAGTCTTTTATATATATGGACTAACATTCCATATTTTTATTATGTAAACACTTACATTAGCTCGGTCAGCTACCAAAACCAACTACGGAATATTACTCAAACTTGACTTGCATTTGACTTATAGGAGTGTGATACAGACACTATGTGAAAATAGAAAGTACTTATAGTAAAAAAATTCATGGTGTACACAATACAGATTCAAGTTAGACATAATATGCATATAATATTCGTAATAATAGTGATCACGTGATATATACTGATACAGTTTTTCACTTCATCTCATTACGATACTTATGCTACAGAAAATACTAATGTACTCTGACAATTGCATAGAATGAAGATTAACATGATAAAAATCATATTTTAACTGATAAAAAATTTCATATATGAATTGATAAAACTATTAATGTGTTTTATGCTGATTGATTCGTTGATTTTTATGCTAACTGTTATATATCTGATTCATTAATCCATATACTAACTCATATATAACTGCAGATATTGGTAAGATAAAAGGTAACAGATTGATTATAGGCTACCTGATTTGTTTATACATATGTATATGGATTCATATAATCATGATTAATATATGTGCACTTTAAAATAGATTCCTATTGCGTACACGCAAAGATATATTTTGATTCCGTTATTTATGATCATTTATATATAGATTCCTAGTGCGTACACGCAAAAAATATATTTCGATTCTGTTATTTATGATCATTTATATATATAGGATACATGACCGAGGTTATACTACTTCACATTTAACTAGCTTTCGAACAACTTTTTGTCCATTACACAGTCCAGACAACCACCTATAGCCAAATGAAACGGCCAATTTCACAGGGTTAAAACAAGGGGAAAATTTGCCTGGGCGGGTCCAACGTTCTATTTTGCTCTCATACTTATTCTCTGCGTCCTAAGCTACACGATTACGTTCGCGATGAATAAAACCATCCCAGCACGAGTCCTTCGACCAAGCAAAGTAGAGTTGAATATCCTTCGGGTCGTAATTGTCGGAAGTATGTCCCCTTTGTAGTCGATTTCCGACAGCCGCCGGAGCATTCCGCATTAAAACGAGATTAACGACGGGATACGGTGTCGGTCGAAGAAGTCCAAGAAATTCCTTTCACATTGTAGGCGGTTGTTACTTGACTGTAGTCATCCGCAGCGACGAACGATTTTTGAAGTTGCGATGTGAAACTCTCGTACTGCAGGATACTGTAACTAGTTCCATTAATCAGCCTGCAAATGAAATTATACTTGTCACAAGGGCAAAGTAAATTCAGACAACATCCAAATACGGGAGGGGAGAGAGCCATTTAGACCAGACTTAACCCTCATGAATTCGCTGATATTTTGGAATTCAAAGAGTCCGCTGTACAAACTTTTTTATCCATGGCATTAACAATGAGTGAACCTATCCAGGTCTATGATGACTGTAAAAATATCCATAATTATAAAAATAAACAGATATCAATATGAATCCCAAAGAAAATTCGATATTACTGGTAGTAAATTACTAGACAAAGAAGTGGAAACGGAGCTATTTGTAAGATTGCCAGGCAACATAAGAGTCAAAGAGAATATTAATCATGATTCTTTATTTTTTTCTCAATGCTAACTGAAATTAAGTTGTGATAAAATCTGATCCTATGTGCCCCTAACAAAAGTTTCATATTCAATTTTCTCGCGCGCATCCTCTGAGGTTAATTTTTAAAAACTTTATTAATAGGTAGGAGATGCAACGAAAAAAACCCACTATGTAACTAATTTCTATATAAACTTTGGGTTTTTCAAGAAAATGTGGACATTTTCCCATGAATGTTTTACTTGAATGTAATAGGCTCAATATTGCAAGTAAATATTTCATATACATATCTTGATACTTCTAAATGTCTATGAGGTTCAGAAAAAATTAATTCATTTTGTTGTTATAGAAATTCTATTTGTTTATTTTGTTTATTAATTTTAAAATGATTGCAACTCCTTAGTTGCATTGCGCATGAGGATAGACACGTCTGCCTTGCCCATGAGAAGTTCGGGCTAAGCATTCCTTTCTCCCGTCAATCTGCTTTGCAAGCAGAGACGACACACAGATGAAGCCTGTGTAAGCAGATTATTGAGGTTAAAAGGAACAAATGTTGATACGGCAATGATGACGTCGTCACTTGCAGGAGATTGCTCTCAGCCAGCTAAGAGTTACGTTACTGCTGTAATAAATACGACTTTAGGATAAATTTTTTGTTTTTTAATACTCGACCCACACGAGAAGAATGTCTGAAAAAAAACAGTACCAAAATTGAACAATATATTAGTTTCATGTTGGAAATCTGCATAATTGTAGTTATGTTAAATTAGATATTCCTTATTCAAACTAATGAAAAAGGTTTCCATACAAATTCTATTTATATTATTAGCCCTGTATAAGATTCATATAGGATATTCATAGATAACATTTTCACTTCTAGACTTCCTGACTTTAAAATCTCTTTTATTTCATATTATTTTATTTATTTATTTATTATTATTTATTTATTTTTTTTTCATTGACTCACGAATATAAACTCACCGGGACAGACAATATGTCAGTAGGTTTTGATATGTGTTTGAACTTTTAGCTTATTTGTCATTACTAAAGCGTTAAGTTAGAGTTCAAATCTTTACGCATATATATTTGGATATTTAATTAACCTATGGTTACGTTTTGCTTATTGATTTTATGTGATTCCTTTTTTATTATAATTTGTAACCCTTCCGACTTCTTACGGAGTGTATTATATTGACTCCACTTGTATCCATATTTATTTTATTTTTTTATATTTATTTATTTATATAATATATATTTGATAATTAATGGTTGGCTTGAATATGTGGAAAAGTGTTCTAGCGGCATACCGTATAAGGCTACTTGCGGCATCAATTCTATAGATACAAGATATAAATGATAAAGGTATTAAACCGCGAGAACCGCTATAATCCAGTTCGGATCCAATATCACGAATTGTAACTCGTAAGACATTGACACTTCCTATTTAATTATCCGTTATTCTACCAACCGATTGACTCTGGGTGATAAAATATAGTATTGGTTTTCTTAATGGAAAGGAATTCACACGAGTTAAGAAGATTATTGATTTACACCACCCGAGTCAGAGATTATTGTGTTGAATTCCATATTTACTGATTTAGCACTCATAAATATTCCTAACGCACTCAATTGCGGTGTTTGTTTTTTGGTGCTATTAATTCTATATAACGTGTCAAGGAACTATTAACACTAAGAAGTGTTTATTCCCTCTGTCAGACTCGTAATTCTGTTAATAATTCTACGTATATTCTTTCAAGGATTGATTTGGCACAGGATAAGCCCTTAACTGACAGGTGTCTTAGTGTGTCCCTTGTTTTCATGACACGTGTTACAATCAGTTATGTGCTTTTTATATCTGTAAGCATTGTAGGCCAGTAAAACAGTGATTTGGATTTCTGTGACATAGTAGGGAACCCTGGATGACGGAATGCAACCAGTTTATGACGATTGGTATGAAAGAGATTATTGCTACTACCTGGTCGTTAGTCATCTGCTGTGTTCTTCGGGTTTTCCTCGTCACGGACCTACATATAATATTACATTTGATTACATTATTCTGATACACATACTTTAAATATACCTTTGCTTTAGGGTTTCTGCTCTAAGTGTTTATTGTTTTTGCTTAGCCGCTGACCCTGTTTCCGTTCGAAGTGTTTATTGTTTGGTGTTTATTGCTGCTGACTCTGTTTCGTTCAGTTGTAACAGTTCTGCGCTCCGACCCAGATATTCAATGCTCGCGATCTCTTGGGTTAAGGAATTTTCTTGTTTAGATACGGTTTTAACAATGGCACGGATGTTTCTATATCTTTTAGTCCAATTAATGGTTCTTTGCAGTATGGTGCGGGATTGCGGGATAATGCGTCAGCTATGATAATTGCTTTCCCAGGTAGATATCTTATCTTGGCTCCAAAGACCTGAATGATCATTTGTCACCGAGTTCCTTTTGGACTGTGATTAAAGCCTTTGAAAAACTCGGTAAAGGACTCATGTTCAGTAAGGACTTTATCAGGATAGCCATAGATTATGAACTTAAAATGTACTAGTGAGTTAAAGATACCTAGCCCTTCCTTGCCTATTACTGTATATTTACTTTCAGAGGGCTTTAGTTTACGTGAATAAAAAAAACTATAGGGAAGAACTGTTTATCATATTACTGAAGTAGTACCCCTCTTACCCCTTGGTCTGAGGCGTCTATTGCAATAAAAAAAAAATTCCTTATTTAAATCAGGGATTTTTAAGTTAGGTGAGCTGCATTATTCCGCTTTTAAGATATCGAACGCCTGTTGATGCTTTTTAGACCATAATAAATCTACGCTCTTCTTCGTAAGATCTGTTAAAGGAGCTGTCATGATTGAAGAGTCACATATTTACATACGATTGTAATACCCACTACAGCGCAAAAGTGCTGTATCCCCCTTTTACATTAATAGGTACCGGAAGTTATGAATAGCCGACACCTTACCATGGACTACTTTAAGACCTTGACTAGACACATAAAACCTAGAAAACATGTTCGGTTTTTTAAAAACTCACATTTATATACTTTACTCTGAGATTATTTGTCTTTGTCCCTGTAGCACTAGCTCTAGTTTATGTGAATGTACTTCTAAATTTAGAAAAGATTATAAGACCAACCATATAAGCATGTAGGGTATCCCCTAAAAGTCTCCAAACACTATATTGTAATTGGGGCGCAACGTAAGCCGGAGGCATACGTAAAAATTGATAATGTCCCCTGAGTGTGCTGAAAACGGTGTATGAGGTACAATCACTTAGGTAATGGTATCTGGTAAAAGCTTTTAAGTAAGTCCAAGTTGGTGAAAAAAATTTATTCTAACCTAACAGAGATAAGATGTCGTCGGTACATCGCACTGGAAACTATCAGGAGTCGTTTCCTTGTTTAAGCGACAGAATCTACGCAGATACGCCAAGTCCGATCTTTTATGGCATGACATTTGAGGGAAAAATTATATGGGCTTATTTGATTTCCTAATGACTCCTATTACTAACATTTTTCAACTTCGTCATTTATCTCTATTTTGAAATTTCATTGAGAATCTATACGAAGGTACGTAAATAGCTTTATGTTTGTCCTTAGACCGTGTTTGTGTTAAATTACATCCGTTTTTTTCCAGAGATCACTCGCCAGTGGAGAAACTTCCCGGTATTCAGGTAAAAGATAAAAAAAAATTTCTGCTGAATCACCTCTGCTTGAATGACTTTACGGATATTACTTTAGATAGAGTATAAGAGAGATTCATCTACGACTGGTTGGGCGTGATTAAAATTAGCAACAATAAAAAAATGCGATATTTATATGTATAGGTTTTTGTGGATTACTATATTAACTTGTTGCTGCTAGTCAACCGTGTCTAGGGCTTTGTTCGCGGAAATCGTTATATTTCAGAGTGTCGGGAAGGATTAAAATTTCATTTCCCAGCAAAGTCTTTTTACACGCACTAAGACATTCGAGGGTGCATGTTTTCTCGAGATTTTGCGTGCAAACTGCGACTGCGGTTGTATTGGAAAAAAATTGCATCGCTGGTGGTGGACTAAAGGAAAATTAATTGACTATATGCGGTATTAATATATATTTCATTTGTTAAGACATAACATATGTAAATTACTGATAACTTTAGTACTTGGCATTTGTATAATTACCCCTCGACCAATTTTCAAATAGACCCTTGCACTTGTTACCCGTAGTTTATCCGGCAAACATCTTTACTTCGTTTAAGACAGAGTGGGCAGCAGCAGTCCGGCAGCCAGTTGTCTTAGACTCGGACGCAAATCACCTGCAGGAGTTTTTAATCTTTCCTTCTATCAATAGGACCTGGAAGGAGCTGACTTTCTCATGCATTTTTATGAAGCTGATATACCTAGGGAGTGTGCTAAAGTGTCTACCTTGCGCCATCCGTTCGAAGTAGTTCTACAACGCTCGTCATTGTCTTGGCATGCGCTGTGATCAATAGTCTGAACATAACCTCTTAGTATAACCAACCGCCACTCTAGAATTCATTACAGGTAAGGGTCAACCTGAAAGCAGGTCATTGGTTAAGCCCTTTGTAAATTCCAGCCTTATTGAAGTAATTCTATGAGTAAGACCTTGCTTGTCTTACAATCAAGTAATCATTAAACTTCATCAAAATTTACATGTCATGCGTCCTGGCGTCTAGTACTCTATGGACTGTTAGCAGTTTTATATACCTTTTGGAATGTTACGTTTGTAATATGCATTTTTGCTAGTATAGTCATTAACCATTTAAAACGTAAATAATTCAGCTTAAATTGTTTAGTTTACTGTTTATAGCTAGTATTGATAAGCAGTTTAAGACATCTTATAGTTTTCATTATGCTTTTCATGTTTAATGATGACCTATCATAATTTCAGATGATTACAGAACTGGATTAGACACATTGTATATCCGCTACATCACATCGCTAGTCTTCGTAAATTCTTCAGGAACACAGACAGTAATGAGAGCCTCTTGAGTTTTATTAGGTGTTCATGTTTACTTTAAGGAAATTTTTCAGTGTATGATGGTATGTTGTTAATATACTGGTTAACTATGTAATGTGTTTCCTAAGTGCCTATAGTTTACGAGTATTTTGATGTGTCTACTTAAAAAATTCAGTTCAGGCTGTCTGTCCGTCGCACTTTTTTTTTGTCTGCACTTTTTCTGTCGGTCCTCAGATCTTAAAAACTGCCAAGGCTAGAGGGCTGCAAATTGGTATGCTGATCATCCATCTCCCAGTCATCAAAACATACCAAATTGCAGCCCTCTAGCCTCAGTAGTTTATTTTTTTTAGGGTTAAAGTTTCTGGCATTGATATAGCCCGGCCATCACTGGACCGTGGTTAAAGGTTAGTGGTCCGCGGCTCATACACCATTATACCGTGACCACCGAAAGACAGATCTATTTTCAGTGCCCTTGATTGTGCGCTGTAGCTTCTGCACAGAAAACTCGATTGCACCGAAGAAACCGGCACATTTTTTACTTGTCAGTTTATAACGGCGTCAATAACTTAGGTGTTGTGACGCCAGTTTTAGTAGCTATAATCAATCAATCAATCAATCAATCACTAGCCTAAGGGCTGTGTGGCCAACAGTGCCTCATTGCTTGGTTTGACAGCGTAAGTTACATAAAATCAAATACTTAGGTGCATGGCCGTGATAAAATTGACAGTTTCTTGCTTTAATCT
Organism: Macrobrachium nipponense; assembly: GCF_015104395.2. NCBI lineage: Eukaryota > Metazoa > Arthropoda > Malacostraca > Decapoda > Palaemonidae > Macrobrachium > Macrobrachium nipponense. Next base: position 82,348,245 of record NC_087209.1, read on the forward strand.
GTTAGGATTCACCTTCCCACCTGAGAGGGTTTCCAAGGCTAATAAAATCTACAGCATGAGCGGAAGATCCAAATGCAGTGTCTATGTTGAATTCAAACGCGAAACACTGTGTGAGATCTGTGGCAAAAACTATCAGAATTATGACTGATGTCTTTTCCAAGCTTCATTTACGTCTACTTTTAAAATATACAAATGTGTGATGGGTTCACTAAAATTTAATGTTAACAGTCATACTTGTTATTTTACAAGAACAGCAGTATTTGTAATGCCTTATAAGCTGTAATTATACACTTTTAAGTTTACTCATTATTTCATTAAGCTAAACGTACGACTTTCAAAAATAACTGAAACTTAAAAAGAACACGATATTCACATTCAGTAGTTGGTTCCGCGCTTCCCTCTTATGTTTCAAAAAAAAAAAAAAAGATAAAATAATGTCAAATAAAGGTTCAGAGAATACAAATTGTGAACAGAAATGTAAGGAAATTGAACTGTTGAATTTTAACGCGATCATGTTTAAACTAAAGTCTGTCTGTCATTGTAATCTAACAGTAATGATGGTAAAATACCTAAAAATGAAATGACGTATGATTAAACTGTTTTTTAAGAAACAGGCTTTTCCTCCAAAGAATAAAGATGAGAAAATACCTTAGACTTGTAATATTTTGGTCACACATTTACTTTTATAGCAAAGTTGGCCGCAGATTTATCTTTCACTAGTAATATTCGTGATACTCTAATTACCAATTCTGTAATATTCTTGACTCTTATTGAACGGACTCACTCTGCCTAACACACTGGAATTCTTGACACAAATTCTAAAAGTGGTATATTTTCTGAAAGTGATGGACTGATGGGAAGGATATCCTGATGCTCTGGTGTAATCAAGACTCTCAGAACCAAGAAGAAGGATGGGGAAGGCGAGAAGGATTTACGCGGAGAAAGCGTTAGTAACTATGTTCCTGGAACGACGGGAATTATGGAATTATGAACAATAGAAAGTTAGGAAATAGCAAACTTAGTGGCGTAAATAGCAGGGGAAAGTGTGTCTAAAATAATTAAAAAACCAAATTTTCAAAGGCAGAGAAAAGTGACCTGACGGGTGTTACGATGCTACCTCATAAGGAAAGATACTTTCGGACGAGAAAAGACTACCTAACGTGTATTACGTCGCTTCTCATTGCCTCTCATTAGAGTACAGAGTAAAGGGAAATTGAGCAGAA
>NC_087209.1:82349967-82379967 GCF_015104395.2 Macrobrachium nipponense
TTCTGCTCAATTTCCCTTTACTCTGTACTGGAGCATAGGGTTTCAGTGTACTAATTACACTGGAAGGTTTTTTAGATTTCTCCAGAGGAAGGTTGTCAGGGGAGGTTCCAGCTGCCATCAACTGTGCCGATTCACCACCATCAAAGGGCCCAGGGGTACTTGAATCTTTATTTATTTTTATCATAAAGATTAAAGATTGAACAAAAAATATAAATAAACCTGAAAACCTTAAAAAGATATCATCAACCTTTCATGGAGATTATTCTTCCACTAATGGCACAAGTGAGAACCGTCTCCCAAATGTCTGCATCCCTACCCTACCCCACAGGGGATGGCACAACATGATTAGAGTGGCCCAAGTGTAAGCCAAACCCGCTTGATAGGACCGAGAGTATTACAAGAATACAATCATCCCCACCCTAATCACATTATGGGCGTACCGGATAGAATGCCGAGAGTCCTATCCTCAAAACTAGACCCCCCTGGAATCTGTGGTCCAGCCCTACAAAATAGTTCTGCCTGATATCACTCAGGTCCGAACATTATTGGGCAGTTGATGGTCCTGCCACGGTTCCCACTATTTAGCTTCAGATATAAAACCCAGTCCCAGCTATGAAATCTTTTCTGTTTACCAGGTCCAGTAAATTTTAGCAAAAGTGGAAATTTCCACATAATTAATAAAAAAAATTACATGAAGGAGAAGAATTTAGTATGAATGAAAAAATTTCAGAAAGAATGAAAAGTTCTGACTAATTTAGTTGGATCAGCAGCTGGGCCCCAAGGACCAGTGAGAAAGCAACCCCACCAGGCATCACGCCCGCAGCTGCTGGTCCCTAAGCTCCCTACCCACGTCAAGGGGTCAGCATCTAGGGGGCTCTCAGGTTCAAACATTGTCGGGTAGTTTATGGTCCTACCACAGTTCCCACTATTCAGCTTCGGATATAAACCCAGTCCCAGCTGTGATATCTTTTTCTATTTAACAAGGCTCAATCAATTTTAGCAAAATTGAAAAATTCCACAAAAATTATTCCAAAAGATTATACAATGACATATGGGATTCTTGGACTCAAACCTGGGAACAAATTCCTGGGGTTCAAGGGCCCTTCGCCACGTCAAGGTGATCCCAATTTGAGGGAGACACCAACATGAGCCCTTCTTATCTGTCTAGATACGATTTCATGGTATCTGCTATTGCCCTGCCATTATGGCACGGGATTGCAAAACACCAAGAGTAATGAGCCAGCCCTTCACACTCAGTACAATGTACAAATGATAACCACATCATATGTGTCCTTCTGGGCTATGTCCAAAAAAACTCTGGATCCTATAAAAAATGTATTTTACTTTGTGGTAATAACATGTCAAGGTACCATTTTTGCTACTCAGAATAGTTCATTTATAGGAATTGATCCTAAAATAAGGAAACACACTTTTGTTAAATTTTTCTCTTTCTCAATAATTTTACTAGTCATTAAATCTAAGTATAAGAAATAAAACAATTTTGGTGGTTGTGTTGTAAAAGTTCAGGTTCCGGGCTTTAATTTGGCATATAAATTGAACTGTGAATATCAAAACCTATGAATATGAAAACTTATTACTGAAAGCAAAGACCTGGGAGGTGAAAATGTAAATACAAAAAATAAAACTCTCTGTAAATTTTATCGTTTTTCAAAAGCTCCATTACTTTTTAGCACATCCTTTGAAGTCTAAAATAGGAAGTGTTGGATTTTTATATTATCGATTATTGCTGTTGTCTTGCTGGTTTAATAAAACAGACAAATTAAATTTACCCAGCTACCTTCTGTGCTGAATATTCCTAAATACTCTTGAATGCTATCATGCTAATTCTAATGAGAGGCAATGAGAAGCGACGTAATACACGTTAGGTAGTCTTTTCTCGTCCAAAAGTATCTTTCCCTATGGGGTAGCATCGTAACACCCGTCAGGTCACTTTCTCTGCCTTTGAAGATTTGTTTTAATTATTTTAGGACACCACTTTCCCCTGATATTTACGCTACTAAGTTTTGCTATTTCCTAACTTTTCTATTGTTCATAATTCCATAATTCCCGTCGTTCCAGGAACATAGTTACTAACGTTTCTTCCAAGCGTAAATCCTTCTCGCCTTCCCCATCCTTCTTCTTGGTTCTGTGAGCCTTGATTACACCAGAGCATCAGGATATCCTTCCCATCAGTCCATCACTTTCAGAAAATATACTACTTTTAGAATTTGTGTCAAGAACTCCAGTGGGTTAGGCAGAATGAGTCCGTCCAATAAGAGCCAAGAATATTACAGAATTGGTAATTAGAGTATCACGAATATTACTAGTGAAAGATAAATCTGCAGCCAACTTTGCTATAAAAGTAAATGTGTGACCAAATATTACAAGTCTAAGGTATCTTCTCATCTTTATTCTTTGGAGGAAAAGCCTGTTTCTTAAAAACAGTTTAATCATACGTCATTTCATTTTTAGGTATTTTACCATCATTACTGTTAGATTACAATGACAGACAGACTTTAGTTTAAAAATGATCGCGTTAAAATTCAAGTTTAATTTCCTTTCATTTCTGTTCACAATTTGTATTCTCTGAACCTTTATTTGACATTATTTTATCTTTTTTTTTTCTTTGAAACATAAGAGGGAAGCGGAACCAACTACTGAATGTGAATAGCGTGTTCTTTTTAAGTTTCTGTTCTTTTTGAAAGTCGTACGTTTAGCTTAATGAAATAATAAGTAAACTTAAAAGTGTATAATTACAGCTTATAAGGCATTAAAAATACTGCTGTTCTTGTAAAATAACAAGTATGACTGTTAACATTAAATTTTACTGAACCCATCACACATTTGTATATTTTAAAAGTAGACGTAAATGAAGCTTGGAAAAGACATCAGTCATAATTCTGATAGTTTTTGCCACAGATCTCACACAGTGTTTCGCGTTTGAATTCAACATAGACACTGCATTTGGATCTTCCGCTCATGCTGTAGATTTAATTAGCCTTGGAAACCCTCTCAGGTGGGAAGGTGAATCCTAACAGATTAAAGCAAGAAACTGTCAATTTTATCACGGCCATGCACCTAAGTATTTGATTTTATGTAACTTACGCTGTCAAACCAAGCAATGAGGCACTGTTGGCCACACAGCCCTTAGGCTAGTGATTGATTGATTGATTGATTGATTATAGCTACTAAAACTGGCGTCACAACACCTAAGTTATTGACGCCGTTATAAATTGACAAGAAAATATGCGCCAGTTTCTTCGGTGCAATCGAGTTTTCTGTGCAGAAGCTACAGCGTACAATCAAGGACATTGAAAATAGATCTATCTTTCGGTGGTCACGGTATAATGGTGTATGAGCCGCGGACCACTAACCTTTAACCACGGTCCAGTGATGGCCGGGCCTATATCAATGCCAGAAACAGGCTTATGGCAAATTTTAACCTTAAAAAAATAAACTACTGAGGCTAGAGGGCTGCAATTTGGTATGTTTGATGACTGGAGGGTGGATGGTCAACATACCAATTTGCAGCCCTCTAGCCTTGGCAGTTTTTAAGATCTGAGGACCGACAGAAAAAGTGCAGACAAAAAAAAAGTGCGACGGACAGACAGCCTGAACTGAATTTTTTAAGTAGACACATCAAAATACTCGTAAACTATAGGCACTTAGGAAACACATGACATAGTTAACCAGTATATTAACAACATACCAACATACACTGAAAAATTTCTCTAACGTAAACATGAACACCAAATAAAACTCAAGAGGCTCTCATTACTGTCTGTGGTCCTGAAGAATTTACGAAGACTAGCGATGTGATGTAGCGGATATACAATGTGTCTAATCCAGTTCTGTAATCATCTGAAATTATGATAGGTCATCATTAAACATGAAATGCATAATGAAAAGATGTCTTAAACTGCTTATCAATACTAGCTATAAACAGTAAACTAAACAATTTAAGCTGAATTATTTACGTTTTAAATGGTTAATGACTATACTAGCAAAAATGCATATTACAAACGTAACATTCCAAAAGGTATATAAAACTGCTAACAGTCCATAGAGTACTAGACGCCAAGAAACATGACACGTAAATTTTGATGAAGTTTAATGATTACTTGATTGTAAAACAAACAAGGTCTTACTCATAGAATTATTTCAATAAGGCTGGAATTTACAAAGGGCTTAACCAATGACCTGCTTTCAGGTTGACCCTTACCTGTAACGAATTCCAGAGTGGCGGTTGTTTATACTAAGAGGTTATGTTCAGACTTGATCACAGCTCAAGCCAAGACGATGACGAGCGTTGTAGAACTACTTCGAACAGATGGCGAAAGGTAGACACTTTAGTACACTCCCTAGTATACCCTAGTATATCAGCTTCATAAAAATGCATGAGAAAGTCAGCTCCTTCCAGGTCCTATTGATAGAAGGAAAGATTAAAAACTCCTGCAGGTGATTTGCGTCCGAGTCTAAGACAACTGGCTGCCGGACTGCTGCTGCCCACTCCGTCTTAACCGAAGTAAAGATTTTTGCCCGATAAACTACGGGTAACAAGTGCAAGGGTCTATTTGAAAATTGGTCGAGGGGTAATTATACAAATGCCAAGTACTAAACAATATCAGTAATTTACTTATGTTATGTCTTAACAAATGAAACCGCATATAGTAAATTAATTTTCCTTTAGTCCACCACCAGCGATGCAATTTTTTTCCAATACAAAAATTGCATCTTAGAAAATAAAATATACTAATACTTCACTCAGCCAAAGTTTCCCATGTTTTCTGCTCACTAACTATAGCAGCCTTTCTTTTTACACGGGGAGTAGCCTTTGATAAAAGTCAAAATGAATTATCATCAGTCCCTGAAATTTCTTGATCATCCGATCTTTCGAGAAAAGGAATCAATGTTGTAATATGTCTTTTAACAACTCTTCTAGAAGAACCCTTTTGTATCAATGCTTCTGTAACCTTACCGTTACTGTTGAACTGCAATTCTTTAACCAAACCAATATGATAATTGTTAGGTTTTGTGTGTATCTCTTTCAGTAGGATAATATCCCCAATTTTAATACTCCTCTGTGCAATAGGCTTGTATCCTTCCTTTTTGTCAACAGCTTGGTTAATAAGTGTACCTAGAAACGGGGAATGATAATTAGACAAAAGATTATTTCTGGCTTTCCTTAATTTCATATATTTATCTTTAATCTGTTGGGGATTTACACAAGGTTGCAAGTCAGGATTCTCATCTGGTATACCCTGTAATTCTGGAATGAGATTAAGGTAAGTCAGTTCATAGCCCTTAACCAACTTTTCGGGTGTAACTGGTTCAGGTACAAAGTTTAAATCTGCCTCTCTAAGGGATTCCTTAAATACTATTGGTCGCCTATTAACAAAGTGAACAGTGTGACAAACAATAAATTCAAAGTCTTCATAAGATAAAACAAGGTATTTTATACTCACAAACAACAATCTCTTCACCAGTTTGACAGAAACTTCAACCAGAGATCCAAGCTTACTGCATCCTTTAAAGTATTGCTGAAAGTGAATAGCGCGAACATTATTCTCTTCAAAACATAACAGAGTTGCATGATCACTTAATAGGTTCTGCATCACATTAGCCCCAGGTATAAGTTGTGTCCCCATATCACTAACGCATAATTCAGGGATTCCGTAATCAAAACAATGCAGCTGAAAGGATCGCAGAAATTCCCTTACACTATGATCATTACAGATTTTAAGATTTGCAGCCCTACTCCAAGTACATGCAATCCACAATAACCATACTTTTTGAGTTTCATTATTATTCCTAACATTGAAAGGACCCATATGATCTAATCTACCATCCAAGCAAATGGCTTGGATGGTAGATTAGACCTGAATTCCCTATATGAATTCTGACTTGGTTTGAAAGTTCTATTATTAAAATGCCTACAATGCACACATTGTTTAAATGCTTTTTTGATTGTTGATAAATGCCTTGGGATATGAAATTGTTGGTGAATTTAAGCCAGAACTGAATAACATCCTGAATGAAACAGATTGAAATGAACATCCAAAATAATCAGCTTCATCAAAACACTGTCTCTTGGCAGTAAAATATAGAAACCATTATTAGTACCAAATCATTTCCTAAATTTGCCTTTAACCCTAAGAATACCTTTTTTATTCATGAAAATATTAAACTGAGTAATGAGGTTAGGAATGGCCTTCAGATTAAAACGATTCTTACTCTGAAAGTAAGCAAAGAGATCTAGAAACCCCCTCCTTTGCTCAGTTGAAATAACTCTTCTACTTGCTTTTGCAAACATATTAGGGTTAGTGTCAGATGAAGGTTGATAACCTATACCTGCCTTAGCTTTCCAGTTTCTTATGCCTATGAGTATTCTACCATAAATCAAAATCAACTTATGAAAGCTGGAATATTTGCAGGGATCAATAACATATTCAGGAGATCCTGTTAGAGAAGAAAATGTTGTTTGAAAAAGTTCTGCCACAGAAGGTGTACTAAAACTGGAAAGGCACCCTGAGTCTGCAACTGTCATGGGATTTAGAATAATAAAGGACATGTCCTGTTCTCCACAAAAGAGGGTCATCCGACTTCTTATCAGGACCGACAAGAAAAATAGTTTTAAACAACTACTTATGGGAGAACCATCTAGTAACACAGTCAGCCGGATTGTCTTTTCCTGAAATGAAACAGAACCTTATTGGAAATCGTTGACACAATATTTTATCCAAGTTCTGGGATGAAGCATTAAGCCAGTGCTGTGCATAAAAGAAAATCAGCACAGAGAAACACTTCCACAATATTAACAGGTTTCAAGCAGGAAGTTCCCGAGATATCTCTCTGCAGTTCCGTGAGAGTTTTGACAGCCAAAACAATGGCATTTAACTCTAATTACGGACTTGACTTATTCTTCAACTGAGCGATAACTATACGGTTCTTAGCTTGAACAAAACTCACCTTACCAGATTCGATGTGCTGCAAAAAAATTACTGTACTGTATAAGTCCTGACTAGCATCAGTATAAGCCACAAGCTTATAACTGCCATTCCTTGATCCGACAGACCTACCTATTTTAATGGGAGGAGAAGCATTAGCTTGTTTGCATATATTCCCCCATTCACATTGAAGCTCTGATGGCAACAATGCATCCCAGGCTAGGCTCTTATTGCACTGAAGGCTGTTTAAAACAGGCATGTTAAAGCCATATATGTCAAATTGAGAGTCAATTGTGCCCAAAACAGCACGTTTAGTGGTAGCCTTGCCATCAAGGCAAATAGGCCTTGTAAATATTTTATCTCTCACTCTGTCCCATGTCAGACCAAACAACTTATTTTTTTCAGGGGTCTGAGTTTTCATGTCTTCATCTATCTTGCATTGTAAGGAAGTATCATTAGTGATTATCTATTGGACCTCGGAACTTGTAAGGAGCAAATATTCGAGACAGCTCTTTATAAGCCCATTCTAAAGACAGCCTTTTCAAATGTAATTGCACCATTATCCATGTAAATCAAGGTATACATTAACATTTAACAATTTTCTTGAATTTTCGTACCTCTCACAACATACAAAAAAGTTATCCAAAATTTCAAAATTTCCGTGAGAAGTCTTATTAGGTAATCAGCACTAACTATACTAAAATCATCATCAAACCTATCCAAGAAAAATAGATAAAAAAATCATCCAGGATATTTGCAAACCTTAGTAGACTCGCATAGATTCCTTAGTCTTAAAACATAATTAAAAGGGCCATCACCTAGATTTAGTTTCATCTCTGTTAGTTTCTTAATGGTGGAAGACTTCTTAACCCTTAAACGCCGAATGGACGCATTAAACGTCGAGTCAAAATCTCCCCCGATTTCCGAATGGACGTACCATACGTCGGCTCAAAAAAGTTTTTTTAAAAATTCGCGGAAAAATACTTATAGGCCTACCAGCCAAAAACTTTTGAATCACGCGCCTTGGGGGATGCTGGGAGTTCACAAGGATCAAGGCGTTGTTTTGTTTACAATCGTACGCAGGCGCGCAAGTGCGAATTTCTTTCTTATCGCACTAAAAAGTATCAGTGACACATCTCAAAAATTATTTTGTCACTTTGACATAATTTTTGCACCTTTTTAAATTATCCGTTACATGAAGTATTATATATGAAAATGTGCGCAATTTAATTTAAAATACAATAAAAAAATAGTCATGATTGTAACTTTTATTAGTTTTGAATATTTCCATATAAATAACGATAAGTGCCAAAATTTCAACCTTTGGTCAACTTTGACTCGAGAGAAATGCGGTCGAAAAACGCAATTGTAAGCTAAAACGCTTATATTGTAGTAATATTCAACTATTTACCTTAATTTTGCAACAAATTGGAAGTCTCTACACAATATTTCGATTTATGGTGAATTTATGAAAAAACTTTTTCCTTACGCGGAACCCGCGCGGTAACTCTTCCGAAAAAAATCATACATGCGATTGTGGTAATGTTTGCACCATTTTAAAATTAGCCGTTACATAAAGTTTTATATATGGAAATGTGCGCAATTTCATGCACAATACAACTAAAAACAACCCATGGTTGTAGCTTTTATCAGTTTTGAAATATTTTCATATAAAAATGATAAGTGACAAATTTTCAAACCTTCAGTCAATTTTGACTCTACCGAAATGGTCGAAAAAACGCAATTTTAAGCTAAAACTCTTATATTTTAGTAATATTCAATCATTTAACTTCATTTGTAACAAATTGGAAGTCTCTAGCACAATATTTCGATTTATGGTGAATTTATGAAAAAAATAAAAGTTTCCTTACGTCCGCGCGTAAGGAAACTCTTCCGAAAAAATCATAAGTGCGATTGTGGTAATGTTTGCACCATTTTAAATTAGCCGTTACATAAAGTTTTATATATAAAAATGTGCGCAATTTCATGTAGAATACAACGAAAAATAATTGAAGTTTGTAGCTTTTCTCATTTTGGAAATATTTGCATATAAATCACGAATATAAATAGAAAAAAAAACCACATTCGGTCAACTTTGACTCTTACCGAAATGGTCGAAAAACGCAATTGTAAGCTAAAACTCTTATATTTTAGTAATATTCAATCATTTACCTTCATTTTGCAACAATTTGGAAGTCTCTTGCACAATATTTCGATTTATGGTGAATTTATGAAAAAAACTTTCCTTCCCTCCGCGCGCGGATTCTCCGCCATAAATCTCCGAATTGCGTACATCGAATTCTCGGAAAATTTGCTCCGTTTCATATTAGGCATTTCATAGAGTTTTATATATGAAAATGTGCGCAATTTCATGTAAGAAATAAAATGAAAAATATTTGAAGATTGTAGCTTTTCTCATTTTCGAAATATTTGCATATAAATCACGATAAATAGAAAAAAACCCACGTTCGGTCAACTTTGACTCTACCGAAATGGTCGAAAAACGCAATTGTAAGCTAAAACTCTTACAGTATCGTAATATTCAATCATTTGTATTAATTTTAAAACAAATTGGAAGTCTCTAGAACAATATTGAGATTTACGGTGAATTTTTGAAAAAATATTTTTTTACGTCCGCACATTACGAATTCGTAACTAATTTTGTGATAATATTTTTCCGGTGTTGCTTTTATTGTTTTACAATGTATTATATATCAAAATGATTGCAATTTAGTGTAAAATACAACGAAAAAAAAAAGAAACTCTTTAGCTTTTACCGTTTTTTGCACAGCGTGATTTTAATACAATTATGTATGAATTTCTTTTTTTTCGCTACCATATATCGCATTATTTACATATGATAATGATATTATTTTTCCTTTCTGATGATTGCATACTAAACTTCAGGCAATGACAAAAAAAGGAGCCAAAATGAACTCTTAATCTTCAAAACTAAGTGCGCTGTGATTTTTTGAAAAATTATTTTTTCCGCTTCCGCGCTCACTCAAAACCGGCTCCGGAATTCGGGGGAGTTTTTGATTTTTACCGCTTCGGCGTTTAAGGGCTAACCTCCTTAGAAGCAAAAGCTTTGATCTGTTTATTTGCTTCAAGGAAATTCAACAAAACTTTAGCACGACCATCAACTTGCTGTTTAAGTAAAAGTAATAAATCCCATTTGTTAAAAGCATCCTTTACCTTCTTATGAAGAACCTTTCTCTGAATAATAAGCTGATTTAATTTGGATATGATAAAAATCTGTTACCTGACGGAAAAAATATGAAATAACAATGACCTCTAATACAAAAACCGAGGGAGTGAGGTACAGAGAAACCAGCGAACATAATTTCAAGAGCCTTTTAATTACCTAACTTGCAACTATCCTGTCACAGTCGCCATGAACTGATTTTTTTAAGTAGACACACTAAAATACTCATAAACTATAGGCACTAAGGAAACACATAACATAGTTAACTGGTATATTAACTGAAAAATTTCCATTAAGTAAACATGAACACCTAATAAAACTCAAGAGACTCTCATTAACTGTATGTGGTCCTGAAGAATTTACAACGACTGGCAATGCGATGTACCAGATATACAATGTGTCTAATTCCGTTCTGTAATCATCTGAAATTATGATAGGTCATCATTAAACATGAAAAGTATAATGATGTCTTAAACTGCTTATCAATACTAGCTATATGCAGTAAACTAATCACGTTAAAGCTTAATTATCTACGTTTTAAATGGTTAATGGCTAATCTAGCAAAAATGAATATTACAAACATAACACTCCCAAAGGTATATCAAAACTGCTAACAGTCAGTCCATAGAGTACTAGACGCCAAGACACATGACATGTAAATTTTGATTTTAAGACAAGCAAGGCCTTACCTATGGAATTACTTCAATAAGGCTGGAATTTATAAAGGGCTTAACCAATGACCCACTTTCAGGTTGACCCTTAACTGTAATGAATTCCACAGTGGCGGTTGGTTATACTAAGAGGTTATGTTCAGACCCTTGATCACGAATCATGCCAAGACAATGCCGAGCGTTGTTGAACTACTTCGAACAGATGGCACAAGGTAGACACCTTCGCACACTCCCTAGGTATATCAGCTTCATAAAAATGCATGAGAAAGTCAGTTCCTTCCAGGTCCTATAGATAGAAGGAAAGATAGAAACTCCTGCAGGTGGGTTGCGTCCAAGTCTAGGACAACTGGCTGCCGGACTGCTGCTGCTCACTCCATCTTAACCGAAATAAAGATTTTTGCCCGATAAACTGCGGTTAACAAGTGCAAGGGTCTATTTGAAAAATGGGTCGAGGGTAATTATACAAATGACAAGTATTTAACAAAATCAGTAATTTACATATCTTATGCCTTATCATATGAAATATATATTAATACAATATATAGTAAATTAATTCGCCTTTACAGCCGGCACAATAGTTTTCTTTTCAGAAAACTAAAAATAAATAAATAAATAACTTTAGAAGTAGTTTCATAAAACAGTTATCTATCTATCTATCTATCTATCTATCTATATACATATATATATATATATATATATATATATATATATATATATATATATATATATATATATATATATATATATACATATATATATATCTAAGATATCCCATTGCATTCATTCCTAATGTGAGAGGTGGACTTTCCTATCCTTAAAAGCTCTGGGCCCTTATATGCACGCTGCAAATCTGTGTCCCCGAGCGTGTTCCAGTGCTACAAGCAGTTGCTTCTCGTACTAAATCGGACCTCGAGGGTTATTAGCACCCTTGCTGGCGCCTTGTATCGTAGAGTATTTAGGAGTGTAAATACATCTCCTATAAATTTAACCCTAGTCGTTTTCCTTACAATTTTCCCTTGAATTTTAATCTGGCCCTCAGGCATCATTTTTTTCAATTTGTGGTTAAGAACTCAATTGGGTTTTTTTATAGTCAGATGCAGTAAATCCAGTTTTTTTAAGACCATCGAGTCTTAAATTCACAAATAAATATATTATATATAATATATATTATATATTAATTATATATATATATATATTATATATTATATATATTAATATATTATACTATATATTATTTATATTTTATATCGGGTTTTTTTTTTATAGTCAGATGCAGTAAATCCAGTTTTGTACAAGATTCATCGAGTCTTAAAATTCACAAATATATGTATATATGTATATATATATTTTATATTATATATATATATATAGCTATATATATATATATATATATATATATATATATATATATATATATATAGATTATATATATATATATATATATATATATATATATATATATTAGATATAGTAATATATATCTATTATACACACATATAAATATATATATATATATATATATATATATATATATATATATATATATATATATATATATATATATATATATATATATACACATATATATATATATATATATATATATATATATATATATATATATATATATATATATATATATATATATATATATATATATATATATATAGCGAAGTTGAGGGTGGGCTCTATCAATCCAGTAAACAGCAATTTGGTGTGAAGGGGAAGGACAAGTCTTCATTCCTTTCAAGTAATTTATTTAGCTGCGACGTTTCAAGACGTTTAGTCCCATTTTCAAAGCTATATAATAAGAGAGACATACATTAAAAAAAACAGACTCGGAATAAAATAAAAGAATAAAAAGTTTTTTTCATGCAACATAAAATCATCAGTACAATAAAAAGGAAGAGAGAGAGCTTTACCAAATGGTGCTTGAGGGCACATACGAGTGACAGTTCAGGCCAGGATCAGCTTCGACTTAAACTCACGAGAGGTATAGAGGTGTTGAGGTGGTCTGAGTATTTAGCTGAGGGACAAGCTGTTTGATAAAAAGCGATTCCAAAATTGCCAGTTGTTGGTCGTTAGGAGTCGGCCTATGAGTTTAAAATCCTTTGTAATTGGCATCGAATTTACGTATTTTTGCATGTTCACGTATGCAAGAGAATTCTGGATTTGATAATTTAACACCAGTTCGATAACTTACGCCTCGATGAAAAATCCAATCTTACTTCTAACAACCTGCGGGTGGATCCGACATATTTCCCCAGGTTACACCTGGGCAATTAAATAGGTAAATGACTCCCGAAATCATCAGAGGGTGAAGGGTCTCTTTATATTTGAAAAATGATCTTATGGACATTGGATTACTATATATATATATATATATATATATATATATATATATATATATATATATATATATATATATATATATATATTACCAAACTGGATTTACTGCATCTGACTATAAAAAAACCCCGATTGAGTTCTTAACCACAAATTGGAAAAAATGTCGCCTGAGGGCCAGATTAAAATTCAAGGGAAAATTGTAATGAAAACGACTAGGGTTAAATTTATAGGGGATGTACTTACACTTATAAATACTCTACGATGCAGGGCGCCAGCAAGGGTGCTAATAACCCTCGAGGTCCGATTTAGTACGAGAAACAACTGCTTGTAGCACTGGAACACGCTCGTGGACACAGATTTGCAGCGTGCATATAAGGGCCCAGAGCTTTTAAGGATAGGAAAGTCCACCTCTCACATCGGGAATGAATGCGATGGGATATCTTAGAGATTGATCGTAGGACTCTGCTTCTCAAGGGCGCCAATGGAGGGGGACCTTCGTCCATATTCGGTTGGCGATGTTCCTGGGCAACACATGAAAGGGTAAGGACCCAGTTGGGCCTAGGGAACATCTGACCCGAACGCTGTAGACTTACTAAGTGAAGCGTTCCTCTCCCGTTGCCTGCTTTTATGACCTCGGCCGATTAGCAGGATGAGACGTTCTCTGTATAATGCAGGAGAAAGCGGCAGTGAGAGAACGGAGTGGGTATACTGTGAATCGGAGACTCACAGAAAGAGAGGGAAGGGAGGGCTGGTATTTTATTGAAAGGCAAAAGCCACTGAATTCATATGAATTCATAATTGTATAGTATATATATACATATGTGTGTGTGTGTGTACTGTATGATCATATGCCTTCTCATTTACTATTTATACATAATCATACCTAACAAAGATGCACAACTGATCCATATCACAATCATCACCGAGAATTGTAGTGAGGATAAAAATCCTTCCCTGTCGCATCCAAAGGACAGGAACTAGTCTCAAACTCCCAAGACTGGGACGTTTAATCAGAAAATGTCTCACAGTCATGGGAACAATAATCATAAAAAGGAGGATTTTCACCTGACATCAAGAACCCATGAGTGAGTATTGTATGTCCAATCCTTAGTCCACACAACATCATTTCTTGTCTCCTTGGCACTCCTTGGCATATAGGGATTGACCAAGGAGACGCTGATGATGTAATACTGCACATTTTTTTTAATCGTTGCAATAATTTCCCACAGGGACTGCCAATGCTTTTTTTTTAATTTTCTGGCCTACTGTAGGAGATGCATTCCTATATGGCAGCAGGCATCTTCTAGGTTCTGAGGAGGTGACTGCCAACTTCCCAACCACCGCAACATGAGAAGACTTCCAGCAAAAATTTACTTCTTTACCTCTTCTTTGCACTAAAAGCAGCCATTCCAATATCTCTAAAGTGAGGAGGTTTAAGAGTTAGAAGATTCTAATGACTGAAGAACACTTCCCGTGTAACAACATATGAAATAAAACTTTCTCATTCATAGTTACAATGCAATAAAACTTTCCCATTCTGAGTTACAATTTCCTTTAAGACTTTTAAAATTGCATGCAGTTCACCTGTAAAAATAAACGCAACTGATAAAATCCCGCTTCTTTCAATATCAAGGAAAGCCACTCCAAAGCCGATGCCAGCATGAGTTTGAGCCATCCGACTGGAGAATGGAAGGAGGAAGCCAGGATAGGAAGTAAAGAGAAAGGCTACAAAGTGGGCGCAGCTGTGGTCCGAAGGAACCAAGAAACGATATAATCACCGTTTAGAATTGCCAACGGTGCAATTTAAAAATGAGCTACTTTGACATAACTTCTGGTTAAAATATATTTACAAGATACTGTGAGCGAAATGATTCCAATCAATGAAAACGATAATTGAGACAACAATGAGAGAGAAAAAAAACAGAACATAGGATTATGAAAGAAGTAACATGGATAATATTTTAGCAGAATTTGACCGAAGGGTAAAGGTCAAAGACAAAAGACAGTCGAGGAAATAAACAGACAATAGACTGCGACCGAAGTATCCAAGACAAAGCCATGGGATACAGGAAAATAATAAACCAAGAAACTTATGTCCTAAAGGCGGTCTCACACGAACATAATTTTCAGTTTCTTTAGGCATCCAACACCTTGAGTTTCCACAAAGTAACCATTATTTTTATTTATTTACTTCTTTGCTATGGCCAAAGTGAAGCTACACATGCTCCAGGTAAGGAAGGCTAAGCGCCGACGTAAGCAATCCTTCTCACCTCAAAACTAGCTGTAACATTGCAACCGTATAATAATAATAATAATAATAATAATAATAATAATAATAATAATAATAATAATAATAATAATGATAATAATAATAATAATAATAATAATAATAATAATAATGTGTTTTATTAAAAGCGATTGCTGCCTCAGCTGCATTAATTTTATACAGGTTCTCTATTTTTCTAATTATTGCTTTCTCATCGTTGCTTAAACTGGTGAGCAACGCACTGAAGGTTGACATATCTCAATTAGGTAATAGTCAAACGATTGGATTTTTATTGGTAAAAAATTCCAGTGGGGGTAGTCAAATTTTCGGGTATATTCCGTAGAGTTTATTGCAGATAGAATTGATGTTAAATTCTATTTCTTTTCTATTCTTTTTGATTCTTTTCGTGGGGCCGCGACGTTTCGTCTGAATAAACCTCAGACATCCTCTTGGGCGGAGGTGGGTGAAGGACTGAAGTGAGAGGGTGAGTCCAACTGCTTATATTTTGGTGGTGCAGCGGGGGGCTTCGTGCCGCTGCCTTTTCATTGGCTAGTGAATGGGGAGCTGCTTTTTCATTGGCTGCCTGGCTGCGGGCTGAAGCCAGCTCCCGAGTGCATGCTCAACAGGCGTGCCGATCTTCTCAGCTGCATATCATCACGCCGGGCTTCATTTTGATTGGTTAAAGGCTGCGTGATGTCACTGCTGGTATTATTCATGGTATTAATGTCGTCTTCGGTGTTATTTTCCTCTTGAATTGGGGCGTTTTCGGGCGGCGATATGGTGATGTTTGCCATTACTGGAGTGTTCCTTCGCATGCAGGTCGGGAGCAAAAAGGCCAGGCAGCCAATGAAAAAGCAGCTCCCCATTCACTAGCCAATGAAAAGGCAGCAGCATGAAGACACCCCACTGCACCACCACAATATAAGCAGTTGGACTCACCCTCTTACTTCAGTCCTTCACCCACCTCCGCCCAAGAGGATGTCTGATGTTTATTCAGACGAAACGTCGCGGCCCCACGAAAAGAATCGAAAAGAATTGAAAAGAAATAGAATTTATCATCAATTCTATCTGCAATAAACTGTACGGGATATACCGGAAAATTTGACTACCGCCACTGGAATTTTTATACCAATAAAAATCCAATCGTTTGGCTATTACCTAATTGAGATATGTCAACCTTCGGTGCGTTGTTCACCAGTTTAAGCAACAATGAGAAAGCAATAATTAGAAAAATAGAGAAGAACCTGTATAAAATTAATGCAGCTGAGGCAGCAATCAGTTTTAATAAAACATGTTTAAAAGAAGGTTTACTTCCAGCATACAATAATAATAATAATAATAATAATAATAATAATAATAATAATAATAATATACTTTATAAAAAGTAATGGCTACTTCAGCAGCGTTACACTTGTAGAGATTCTTCTCTATTTTCCGAATAGCGGCTTTTTCCGTGTTCCTCAGACAGGCTAGTAGAGCGCCTATGGAGGTCATGATCAAATACAGTCAGAATTGGGGTATATATTTGAATTTTACAGATAAACTATGTACCATAGTTTATCAAAGTCATTAACGATATATATATATATAGTATATATAGATATATATATATATATATATATTAATATATATATGTATATAGATATAGATATAAATAATAAGGTATTATATATCTATATATAGTATATATATAGAGATATACATATATATAATATATATATATATATATATATATATATATATATATATAATATAATTATAGGTATTAATATATAATATATATATATAAGATTATATATATATATATATATATATATAATATATATATAAATATATAATATATATATATATTATATATATATATATATATGTGTGTGTGTGTGTGTGTGTGTGTGTGTGCTCTCTCTCTCTCTTTCTTGAAGCAAGCGAGCTTTCGTCTGGAGCTGCCAGACATCCTTCGGGGCTGGGAAGCTGAGGGTGGACTGATTGCACCGCTCCAAGATCAGTCCACCCTCAGCATCCCAGCCCGAGGATGTCTGGCAGCTCCAGATGATAGCTCGCTTGCTTCAAGAAAGAGAGAGAGAGAGAGAGAGACATATATATATATATATATATATATATATATATATATATATATATATATATATATATATATATATATATATCTCGTTACTGACTTTAATAACTATGGGTACCATAGTTTATCTGTAAAATTCAAATATATACACCAATTTTGACTCTGTATTTGATCATGACCTCCATAGGCGCTCTACTAGCCTGTCTAAGTAGCACGGAAAAGCCGCTATTCGGAAAATGGAGAAGAATATCTACAAGTGTAACGCTGCTGAAGTAGCCATTACTTTTAATAAAGTATGATTGAGAGAGGGTCAGCTTCCTAAGTACAATAATAATAATAATGATAATAATAACAATAATATCCTTTATTTCAGCTCAGGGCTATATACATTGAATATACAAAATACAGACAGTAATGTACACATTCTAGATATATGAAACAGGATAAAGGATATGAATAATCGACACTTATCCACAACATAGCTGAGGTAGCATAAATGATAGTAATCATAATACTGGTAATAACAGTAATAATATTGGCGAGAAAAAAAAAATGCATTGAGTTTTATAACAGTTAGTACACAGATTATATAACTTAAATTTCAGCTAGAGACTTTAGGTGGTTACAGTAGTCAGGTCCAGAGGGCTAAATACGAAAATTGTATGTAAAAAACTTTAACTTGATAGTATTCACAGTAATAATGAAAAAGTAAAATATCAGCAATCAATAAAAATAATAATGACAGAATCTGCAGATGACATCTTGCCAATACAGAGATTAAGTCCTTTAGGGGACAAAGGCCTCATTTTCCCATCTTTCCCACAATTTAGATCTTCTTCTTGCTTCACTCCTTAGGATGCTTTGTATGAGCGAGTTGCTGCTGTTCCTCACTCGGGTTACCAAACTGGACATTGTTAGCCTTACAATGGTTTATAAATTGTCCAGGTGGTTTTCTATGAACATCTGTGTGGCGGAGTGGTAGCGGGGATTGTTTGTGAGTTGTCTCTAAATGTCATTATGCACAACAGTGATACGTCTCATGGTCTCTCGGGTATAGTCCGTCCAGAGGGAACACCCATAGATACTGTAGCAGTTTACGACGCCTCTGTTCAATGTCTGCCGTATCTTTTAGGTCGTCGGTGATAATGAGACCCAAATACGGAAATTCGTGCGCAAATTCCAGCCGATGGTTTCCGAGGAAAATTTGTGGTTCTGCAATATACTTAAGCAATCTCGGGAGCAGCGACATGCTCTGGGTCTTGGTTTCGTTGTAAATTATATCAAAATCCTCTGCATATTTGCGGCAAGTCTCGATGAGTCGTTGGAGACCTTGCACTGATGGGGAAATCAGAACCATATCATCGGCGTAACAGAGGTTGTTTATAGTTGACAGTGCATCCGATTGGGAGTGAGTTCAATTTGACATTTAAGGCATGTGTGTACGTATTAAACAAGTATGGAGGAAGAATGCCCTCTTGCCGAAGCCCATTTAGGGAGCCGAAGGTGTACGATAATACGTTACCCCATTTGACACAGAATTGCTGTGTGGAGAACCAACAATGTAAAATGCCAATTAGATATAGGGGTGTGCCTCTTTTATGCAGCTTCAAGAAGAACTTAAGGTAGTTTACTCTGTCAAATGCTTTTCTCACATCCACAAAACAAAGGAAAACAGGAGATGCTGATGATAGGTAGTAGTTCAACAATTCTTTCAGTATGTAGATGCAGGTGTCGGTTGAGTGGTGTGTAGAAAGGGGAGAAGCCTCACTAGAAGAACCGACTCAAGTATCTTCGATGCAATCGTTGTGATTACAATCGGCCTGTAGTTGCCAGGGTCAGCTGCATCCTTTAGCGTGTTTTTGATTAATGGTATCAAGTGAACAAAGAGTAGGGAGTCTGGAAGAAACTGGTGAATTATGTTTGCATTGAATAGGACAGCTAGCAAAATGTAAGTTATCAGATGGCAGAATTTGAAAGCCTCTGCTGGAAGACCATCACAGCCGGGCGATTTTTTATTAGGAAGGCTATTTTTGGCATCGCTGATGTTACCTGGAGTGATCGGTCTGCAAAATGAAATTGAATGTCAGTAAGGTTATCTACATCCCTTCGGGAATCTTGCTTCCCCTACCCTCTGTGATAGCTTTTTAGTTTTGGGATTTAAGGACTGGATATCTTTCCAAAGACGAGGATAATCACCAGATTCTAAGTTTCTAAACATTGCATCGGCTCTTAGTTGTTTTTCATTTAATCTGCAGTGCTTAAGAGCAAGTTATAACTGTGCTCTCACCTGTCTCATTAGTAATGCAGTGTGTCCTTCCCTCGGGCTACCATTTTGCCTCCACAGTAAAAACATTTCTCGTGAGTATGTGTACAGGTATTTAACCGAGTCATTCCACCCAGGTATATTACGAGAATTACCTTGACGAAATCTAAAGGCAGCCCTGCCCGAAGCAAGCATAGGAGAGATTATGTTCGAATAGAATTCATTCAGATCCCTCCTTTGGTGGTCATTTCTACAATTTTAGTACAAAGTAAGGCGTCTGCCGGTTGAACTATTGATCGCAACCTGGTTTCCGTGGTCGCCCAAAAGTATCTGGGTTTCTGTTGTTTCTAAAATCCCAGTTTACCGGGTGGTCAGTTAGGGGGTTCACAGTAGGGATGGATGGGGTACTGAATAACAGTTGTAATGGGATGTGATCGTAGCCCGATGCAAGAAAGGTAAAAAACATGCTAATACGACACTGCCTTCATTTTTATATGATAATAAAGCAAACTCGCCATTTTGCCTCAATACGGCCGAAAAAAATTTATTTCTGTATTTCCCGGAAAGCTGAATGTGAAATTTTTACTTGTCCATTTTCCCCCTGTCGAGAGGGAAGGTGGAGGGGATGGCAAACTTGCTAGACAAATCCTATAATGGGAAATCGCTTGTATTGGGAAGACTGTTACCGAGTCATTTCAAAACAACACCTCTGTTAAATGTAACACACACGCACACGCATACATGCGCACAAAAACTACATACAGACAAAAAAAAAAAAAAAAAAAATATATATAATACATATACATAATTATATATATATATATATATATATATATATATAAATATATATATATATACATATATATATATAATATTATATCTATATATATATATATATATATAATATATATATTATATATAATATCAATATCCACAGGTGAAAAATAAGAAAAACAGGGTGTAGGTCCTGACTGGTTTCGGCTTTATTTTTAAGCCATTGACAAAGGACTGATACTTAGTATTAGAATTCAAGAGTATATATACTACAAAGACAGTACTGACGAACATACACACAACCGTTTGAGACTGCAGATCCACCCACAGGTAGGTGTCGAGGTAGGAGTGGCTTTCAAAAATCATTTGGCTAAAATTTACAATAAATTCTCAAGGGATACTACCGCTTAGGGTACAAGTCCACACCTGACAGGTGTCAGGGAGGCGGGGTTGAACATCTCATTACCACTACTGCCCCCTTTTCTGTGTTTACAAATATAATAATCTTATTTTTCATATATCTCTACAGCCTTCCTTAAAATTTAAACAGTTTACAAATTTCTTTTGATATTAAAGGATCAAGTTTATACATTCCTTGACTGATGCTCATATTATTGCTGTAACTTTCTTTTATAAAACTAGATTCAATGATATTCCTTTCCAATGCATTATTAGAACACACCAGCATTTTTGCCCCTTCCCAGTTAATAGCATGATTGTTCTCACTAACATGTACAAATATACCACTATTTCCCTGGGCATATCTCACACATTGTTTATGTTGTTCTATTCTTTTTTCCAGTGCTTTCCCCGTTTGACCAATGTAAAAGTTGTCACAAGACTTACACGGCATTTTATATACACATCCTTTAGCATTGTCGTGGGAGTTCTTAATAAGTACCTGTTTCATTGTTTTATTGTTTTTAAAAACTACATTAACACCAAAATTCTTCAGGAGATGTGGAATATCTTTCATATTATTATTATAAGGTAGTACAGAGTCTTGCCTGTATTCCGAAACTTACCTATCTCCTCATCTAGTAGCCCAGAATATATAGATGAGGAGATAGATAAGATTCGGAATACCGGCAAGAAACTGAAATATCCAGATAATGTACTAAACAATGCATTAAAAGCGGCAAAAAAGACCATGTATCAAAATAAAAAAGAACCTTACAACAACAAAAATTTGCTTGTACTACCTTATAATAGTAATAGGAAATCACCGGAAGGTAAATCATAATACAAGGTCACTCTGGAGATGATAGCAGAAGTTACCATAAATTATGAGCAACATTTTATAAACTTCATCTGCAAAAATATGTATAACAAAAAGAAACAAAATTTCACTTTCTGGGTCTTTGTCTCAAATATCAGTTAGAACGTGAATGTTCGTCGACATCTTATATTGCGAGATGTCGTGGAGAATCGAACTAAATCAAGTTTCATGAAAAAAAAAAAAAAAAAAAAAAAAATGACTTCGTTTCAATCCCTCTAATGGCAAAGACAGTATTAAGAGAATGTTTAAATATATAATAAGATTTACACTTATGAAAAGGGCCATATTTTATATTTATATTTGAAGACAGTGATTGTTCTTCATAACTTTCTACAAATATATTATCACGTAATAGCATCAAGTTTACTGTAAAAATCAATATTGACTCTAGTACTAATGTGGATAAAGATAAAAAGAAGTACTATTACTAAATCAAATTATTCCTTACAGCATGATGAATAATTACTCTTAATGAACAATACCCCATTAATAAAAACTAATAGAGCTAACACTGCCTGTATTAACAGTCAAAAATGTCACACTAAAATGGATAGAACATCCCTCGAGATTAAACATTATTTGTGAAAAACATATGTTTCAGCTATGTTTTAAGCCTTTGCTCCTTTTATCTACCGTAAATTGATCTTTTAATTTCCCTCATGCCGGGGACAGCTGATTAAATATGTTGCCTCTCCTTTCTGTGTTCACATGAATACTCGCATAATGTAGAAACATTATATTTTAATACACAACTTTTACCCATACGTATGTATTTATATTATGTATCTGTGTAATATGATTGTGTATTTATAGTCACAATGTATTTAATCATGACTCAAACCGGAAGTTAATAATTATCCCTGGAAAACGTCCGGAAAAAAATAGTATTAAACTGTTTCATTGTTGGGCAACTCGAAGGCCGCATCAGAGCTGTGGCTAAATATAAAACAATTTATTCGCTCGGAATCCAACAAAAAGGTCAAAGTTGCTATGTAGCCGAAGTACTATTTTAGTTTAGGGATTTTCCTCACACATATAAACGTTTGCATACCAGTCACAAAATAATGGAACATACACAAAGGTTTGAGGCTAAAAATCCATGAGGCTAAGAATCCACACCTGATAGTATATACTAACTGATACAACTTTTAAAGAAAGTTTACATTTTTGTTACTTGGTCATGCACAAATTGTATACCTAAACCATACTCCATTGCGTGGAATAATTGTGTTTAATCTTTTCATATACAGATTACTTAACACTAAAGATAGAGGGTTGCCCATAGTCATACCAAAATTTATTGAGGAAAATTTCTCACCGAATTCAAATTTGCATTATTTCGCACATAATTTAGTATATTCAATTAGAGTATTCTTGACAAAGAAGTTTTTCACCCCTATCCCTTTGAAACCTGTCAGGTGTGGATTCGTAGTATCAAACTTTTGTTACTTACATATTCTTAAAAACCACATGACCTCCAGAAAGACATTTAAACCTTCTTTGTATTTGATATGAAGTTTTCTTTCATTTTTATTATTCACTTTCCATTTGGTTTTACAGAATGTGAGTTTCACAGTTTTAGTGCAACTTTGGAATATTTTCCAAATACACTGTTGTTTTAAGGTGTTTCGAATGTGGGTGTTAATAAGCGATGAGTTTTTAAATGGACTGATGTTGGTATTCAGCGATAATGCGGAACCTATCTAATTATGGTTTTGGTCTTCTATTCTTGCCTATGAATTTTGTTGATTTCCAATTAAGTTTCATTGTGATCTGTATCTGAACTTTATTCATTGTTGTTTGACCTTTCATTTATATAAATCTTATAGTTTTAATGGCGCATTACATTTTAATATTATTCTTCAAGTTATTATGTTTTGAGACAGAATCTATCTTTTTAACTTGTTTAATTTTTTTTTAAATTGTAAGTTACGTATTCAAAATATCAAGTAAAACCGCAGTCTGTTTCCAGCACTTATCATTATTATTATTTTATGGGTGGCGTATCTATATTAAAATTCAATTGAATTTAAATGTACCACCTCCTCGGTCATGTTTACCATATTATTCCATCCCATGGAGTATTTCCTTTTCCTTGACAGTTTCAGTTCCATATGCAATATGGTAAATAGACCACGAGAGTTGTGACATGCACCTCAATTCGTTCGTATTGGGGCGACCTCACATGCTCCAACATTTACATTTTCGTTGACCAAATACAGTTGCTTTTGCGTTTACCCTCAACAATTTTGCTATCTTGTGTCTTTGGAATAAAAGTACTTCAGTTACAATGATCATAATTTTGGACATATTACTGTTGTTGCATAGAATAAAAATTAAATCACATCTTCATCGTCTTTCTTCCTTTTTAATTGTAACGATATTTATAACAGCCAACGAATTTTGTGATGTTCTAGCTGCCCGCCAGGCTATACGACCAAACATGTCCATGTCTATAATACTACTAGCTCATAAACAGCGAGATCCTGTCTCTCGTCTGCCCCTTGAGCCTTGAGCGTAATTACATTTTAATAAATAATTTTCAAGTACAAACACAAAACTAACGTTGGTTTGTTCTTTCCTTAAAACTGAAGCTAATTTGAATATACTGAAGACTTATAATATTGCAAACCAGTCACTAAAATTGATATTCTAAAATCAATTAAAGGAATCTGTAAGGAAAGTAAGTGGAGCTAGTTTGTCGCAACAGAAAAAAAATGTGCTGAAAATTGGAGACATCTTTAAAAATATGCGAAAAGTTAGAATAGGCTAAAGAATTTTTGCCACATTACAAAATTTCCCACAACTTGAGTATCAGAGGTGAGTGAATTCCATCATATTTTCCATGTGCATTTCCGATAATAACATCTCTAGAGTGTTACCAAAGGGAGACTGCTAAAGTTCTCGTCATGCCGTTTTGATGATTATAATTTAGGAATACTTAAACCACAATGTTCCCACTTTGAATATGTGCTAAACGTATCAAACGTGATTACAACTGAGCATACAATAGACATACTCTGGGTCGTTGAAGGCGTTTTCCAACGATGCACTGCTAAGAATTTAACAAACGTTTCATTTTATGCAAATAGGTAAACATAAACCGCTCCAAGCCTTCGTGGTGTCTGAATTGAAACACAAGTACCGTGTCAATGATGGGATACTAGAACAGCGCGCAGTTAAATGGTGAGTCACGAAAGTGTCACTTGATGTACAGCTTAGGTACTATTTCCTTCATAACCTGTACATATAAAGTGAAAAGCAGGGGAAGCAGAGGGAAAACATTGCACAATTCTTTCCTAAGAATGCTTCTCATTGGAGATTCTTTTCGGTTTTGACGACTGTTCGGTTTTGATCCTTTGGAGTTACATATACATACATACATACATACATACATACATACATACATATATATACGTATATATATATATATATATATATATATATATATATATAATATATATAATATATATGTATATATATATATATATATATATATATTTATATATATATATATATATATATATATATATATATATATATATATATATATATACATATATATATATATATATATATATATATATATATATATATATATATATATATATATATATATATATTATATATATATATACATATATATTATATATATATTATTATTATATATATATATATATATATAGTATAATATTATAATATATATATATATATATATATATATACACATATATTTCAGTTATTCACCTTTAGATATTAGAGTATGGCGTGTCCTTGTACTATGACGATTACTTAAGATGAACACTTATCATCTTCAAGAGGTTCAATTTATCATTCTTCTAGGAGTGTCAAATGTAATGTAAGGATTACTGAGCTAGAAATAGTTTCATACGTTATTTGTATATGTTCGCAGATTAATATATTTTCAAATTTATTCCTTAGAAAGTTTACCTATCTATTCATTTTTGTAGCGTAATAAGTGGTTTCCCATAGTAGGGAGGCCCCATGGAAACAGCACAACGACCACTGCACTATTCGAACTTTAAATCGTAGCTCATCGATAAACCTTCTCGGAATTAAAATTTCATGCATTACTCAATCCATACACGGAAACGAGTCTCATGAGTGTGTTGAACCCTCTTCACAACTCTCTATCATTTCTTGATGTACGTGTCACTAGGGAAGATGCTTGGTTCCAAACCAGCATTCATAGGAAAAATACTTTTACAGGGTTGGGCACCAATTTTTATAGCTCATGCAATTTAAATTTCAAGTTGAATTCTCTCTCTACCCTCCTCCACAGGGCATACTCTCTGACTTCCACCTGGTCAGCTTTTCATAAAGAAGTTGAGTTTTTGGCAAATTTCTTCCGCAATAATTGTTTTCCATCCCACTATTTCCATAGAGTCCTTAATAAGCTCCTAACCACTAAAATGAAACCGCCTGTTCCCATATATATCGCTCCAAAATTATGTATTTATGCTAAGTTCCCTTTCCTTCACGATAAAAGCTTTAAAAAGAAATTCATGAATTCAATTCATAATGAACTGCCAGCAGTTAATTTGAAGTTGATCCCACGAAATCCTCTAAGTATACGTTCTTTTTTCAGAGTGAAGGACAGACTGAGCCCTTCCTTGACATCCAACATTGTTTATAAATATACCTGTCCCAGATGTAGTCTGGGAACCTACGTTGGATGTACGAGGAGGCTTCTCAGGGTCCGTTTCTGCTCCCATCAAGGTGTCAGCTTTAGGACAGGATGCAGATTGTCCAGTCCCGAATTATCTAATATTCGGAATCACTCTCAGAATTTGTGGTTGCCCGCTTGGACATCAATGATTTTAAGATTATCGGATCAGCAAGTAGAGACGACGAGTTGATGGTGCTGGAGTCCCTTCTTATTAAGACCAATGTACCAACATTAAACACCCAATCGTCGTCCACACAACTGTTTTAGCATAACTGCCTGTTCCACGCAACTTTTTTTAGCATAACTGCCTGTTTGTTTACTCTCCACGTTCTATTTAGTCATCTTCTTATGTTAATTTTCTCTGCCTTTTTAGTCACTTTTTAACTCTTACCTTGGTAGGTGTTCCTTTCAAGTTCTCGTTTTAATTTGTATTTGTAAATGTCAAATATCTGTTGTGCTTTTTTAGATTTTTTATGAGTGAGTGATGATTTTAGTATTCTTAATTTATAATTTCCAGCCTTGAGGATGCATCATGTGATGTGAAACGTCGGTGTAATAAACGATACCTGTGAAAGACATGCCTTTACCTCTTCAACCTGGATGTTGGTCGGGTCTGCTACCCCTATGATTCTTCTATATATATATATATATATATATATATATATATATATATATATATATATATATATATATATATATATATATATATATATATACGCTAGCTCTCCCCACGTCTTGAAGGGAGAAAAAGGGAAGAGGCAGCAAGAGCCGAAAAGGAGAGAGAAAGAGCAGAAAAGAAGAAGGAAAGCCTGGCCTCAAGAGAACAGAAGAGAAAGAAAGAGAAGAGAGGGAGAAGGAAAGCGCATACCAGCTCGCTCTTACCACCCAAGGAGGCCATAACCCAGTAACCTCTCAACACTGAACCCTCAGCAGTGTCAACACCCTCATCAGAAAATGGGACAAGGCTGAGCCTGAAGCCTGGCTCAACCACCCCCAGAAAGTTCGGAAGACCAATAATACCCCTCCAGGCGAAGTGACACTGATCCTGGGGAAGCATGTTGACGGGAGGTGTGCCCATGGTTTCAGTTCTCTTGCCCCTGGCGACCAACAAGAACTTATAGCAGTAAATGCAGCCATTGTGAACACCTTTGAGGTAACTCCTGTTTGATGGAGACAAAGATGGCGAAGCTACCAAAGGAGACAAATCAAACTTGGTCCGAAAACCAAGGCCCACAAACCAGACTCATTAAAAGCCACCTCTAAACAACATGCTCATTATTATCGATATTCGTCCATTCCTCAATGCTTTCTTCTGTAATCTCTTGTGATTTCAAGACTTGTACATGGATTTTTTTGAAAAACGCTACTTACCTAATATCATTTATATTCCTGTAAAGTGGTATCGTTATGTTGATGATATTTTAACTGACCTGCCTGTCGGTATTGATGTAAATGATTTACTCTCTAAATTAAATAACCAGGTACCATCGATTAAGTTTACTCTAGAATTAGAAAAAGACAATTGCCTCCCTTTCTTAGATGTTTTGATACACAGAGAACCATTTCAATGTAAATTCAGTATTTATAGGAAACCGACCAACAACTTAACTTATGTTCATTTCTTCTCAGGCCACCATCTTAACATAAAAATATCAATTTTTTTCTTCTATGTTTTTACGAACATTGCGCATTGTCAGTCCCCAATATTTGGATAAAGAAATTGAATACATAAGAAAAATAGGGAAAGATTTATGCTATCCTTCACATATATTAGATATTTGTTATAATAAACCCCACAAAAAGTTTTATAGTGTAAGCAACACGCAGAAAGAAAATTTTAAGAACATTCTCAGTTTGCCTTATTTTAACGGATTTGAAACCATTAAATCATTGTTAAAAGCTTTTAATGCCAACCTTGTTTTCTCCTATAATAACACACTAAAAGGAATGTTAATAAAAAAATAGCCCCAGAGAAAGCAACAACATTATATATAAAGTTCCATGTATGGATTGTCCCTCATTTTATCTCGAACACTCTAGCAAGGGTCTAGAAGTAAGGCTAAGCCAGCATAAATATTCTGTAAAAACTGGGCAAACATCTAATGCAATATTCATTCATTTAAGTGAAAACAACCACCAAATAAATTGGGTTGGTAGTTCAGCAATTGCAAGGTCAAGAGATGTCTTATCACGAAATCTTTTAGAATCTGCTTTAATACAACTCACTTTTCATTGTAATTTCAATGTTAGTCGTGGCCTTTTTCATTTAGACCCTTGTATTTGTAACATAATTAAGAATGACCTCAAAGATATAATTACAGACTTAAATAAAAATTAGTTGCCTTTGAGTTATCTTCGTTGTAATGTATGTCTAACCTGTATTGTGAATATGTATTGTGAACATGGTTTTGTTTACCAAAGTTCTGAACAGCTGTCACCTATAATTCTTTAATTGTCTTGTCCTTGCATCAGAGATGGTTATCTTAAACTTTTAATCGCACCCATTGTTTATGTTTGTTTGGGAAGGTTACTCTCTTCCAGGTGTGTCAGATTCTAGGTACTAATCTCTTTTTAATCCCTATCTGTCAGTTATGCGAATCTTCTTGTTTTGTTTTTTGTCCCATGTATGTCAGTTCTCTCAGTAAAGGACGTGGAAACGTCGAAAGGTCTCGGAGTTACTCCTTCGTTTATTTTTCTATCGCGGCATATATCTTTATTTATGGATTTATCACGTTCCTAACTTTCGTGATTCAGTTATACATACATACATATATATATATATATATATATATATATATATATATATATATATATATATATATATTTTAGGGCTGTTGCCTTGTATAATAAGGCGGCCCTATGAGGTAATGTTAGGACTTGCGATAATCTTACGCTAAGTCGGTTGGTATTGCACTTCCATATTCAATGGAGTGTCTTGGGGTTTGTAGATCACATACGAAGTATCGGTATTATCCTCTTGGTTATGACAACGATGTGTTAAACTCATGATGATTCGGTGATTAGGTGAGGATCTAGTAGAAACCACGAAGTACAAAAATACTTATATTCTCTGAATTTACATGGTGAAGATCAGGTATGATTGTAAAAGTCTTCTAATGACGATAGCTTGATCGCTTCTGCCAATGATGATGGCTAATTCTATTCTCTCTACATGATAAAGCTTAGGTAAATGAAAGGTACAGGTCTTCTAATGACGATAGCTAACTCTATTCTCCCTTTACTAATCTCTTTTTAATCCCTATCTGTCAGTTATGCGAATCTTCTGTTTTTTCTTTTGTCCCATGTATGTCAGTTCTCTCAGTAAAGTGGACGTGGAAACGTCGAAAGGTCTCGGAGTTACTCCTTCGTTTATTTTTCTATCGCGGCATATATCTTTATTTATGGATTTATCACGTTCCTAACTTTCGTGATTCAGTTATACATACATACACACACATATATAGATATATATATATATA
>NC_087209.1:82384967-82417467 GCF_015104395.2 Macrobrachium nipponense
TAATTATTACAAAAAGAAATAGGTAAACAGTAGCCCTAATTATCAGAATCAAACAAGCAAACTCGGTTACTGTGTCACCTAGTCAAGCGGTCAGGGTCAGTCAAAGCTGCCGAAGTGTTCAAAGCATAGCAAATTCCACACAATAAGCGACTCTAGCAGAGTGGGGAAAAGCGATGTTGGATCTTACATGCCAATATCTTTTTGAATTAAAAAGGATTTTTCCTATGAATCACACGACCGTATCAAGTAATCAGAGCAGGTTCTCGTTTTTTTAATACATAAGTTATTATAAGTAGTGGTGGATTAAGCCCGACTGTACGCTCCGTAAAAATTAGAATATCTTGTTTTATTCTTTTAGTACACATAATATCCAGTATTTACGGACTCACCGTCTGTTGTTCGAACTTCCCTAATGAGAAGTCCGGATAAGCGAGCACTTACAGATACCTCTATAGTTATAAAAAAACATTGATCTGTATCTAGTGTAATTGTAAGATCCATCTAGGGGTATACAAAATATTATCTTACATCGTGTTTATCAAAGGAAAATCCTATAAACCTTCAAACATATTAAAATCAGTTTGAACAAAAAAGAGACAATTAATCAAATAATAACCTATATAAAGGAACTATACATTTGTCTCATAAATCGTAACATTGTTCAAATGACCCAACAGAATTCTCCCACAACCGCAGTCGCAGTTTGCACGCAAAATCTCGAGACGCATGCACCCTCGAATGTCTTAGTACGTGTAAAAAGACTTTGCTGGGATCTGAAATTTTTAATCCTTCCCGACACTCTGAAATATAACGATTTCTGCGAACAAAGCCCTAGACACAGTTGACTCGCAGCAACAGGTTAATCTAGTAATCCACAAAACCTATACATATAAATATAGCATTTTTTTTATTGTTGCTAATTTTTAATCCCGCCCAACCAGTCGTAGATGAATCTCTCATACTCTATCTAAAGTAATATCCGTAAAGTCATTCAAGCAGAGGTGATTCAGCAAAAAGTTTTTATTTTATCTTTTATCTGAATACCAGGAAGTTTCTCCACTAGCGAGTGATCTCTGGGAGAAAAACGGATGTCATTGAAAACAAAATACGGTCTAAGGACAAACATAAAGCTATACACGTACCTTTGTAAAGACTCTCAATGAAATTTCAAAATAGAGATAAATGACGAAGTTGAAAAATGTTAGTAATAGGAGTCATTAGGAAATCAAAGAGCCCATATAATTTTTCCCTCAAACGCCAGAATAAATTATTTTTCACCAGCTTGGACTTACTTAAAAGCTTTTACCAGATACCATTACCTAAGTGATTGTACCTCATACACGTTTTCAGCACTCAGGGGACATTATCAATTTTTATGTATGCCTCCAGCTTACGTTGCGCCCCAATTACAATATAGTGTTTGGAGACTTTTAGGGGATACCCTACATGCTTATATGGTTGGTCTTATAATCTTTTCTAAATACCTTAGAAGTACATTCACATAAACTAGAGCTAGTGCTACAGAGACAAAGACAAATAATCTCAGAGTAAAATATCTAAATGCGAGTTTTTAAAAACCGAACATGTTCATCTAGGTTTTAAATGTCAAGTCAAGGTCTTAAAGTAGTCCATGGTAAGGTGTCGGCTATTCATAACTTCCGGTACCTATTAACGTAAAAGGGGGATACAGCACTTTTGCGCTGTAGTGGGTATTACAATCGTATGTAAATATGTAACTCTTCAATCATGACAGCTCCTTTAACAGATCTTACGAAGAAGAGCGTAGATTTATTATGGTCTAAAAAGCATCAACAGGCGTTCGTTATCTTAACCCAACCCTCTTAAGCCGGAGCCCTAAAAAATCAAACGTCTCCCGTATGCCGGGCCTGGTTTTGGAGTGAGCGCGGAAGTGGAAAAAATAATTTTTTCAAAAAATTACAGCGCGCGTACTTTTTGAAGATTAGAAGAGTTTCATTTTTGGCTCCTTTTTTTTTCATTGCCTGAAGTTTAGAAATGCCAACCATCAGAAATGAAAAAATAATAATCAATTATCATATGTAAATAATGCGATATATGGTAGCGAAAAAAAAAAAATCATACATAATTGTATTCAAATCACGCTGTGCAGAAAACGGTCAAAGCTAACCAGTTACTTTTTTTGCGTTGTATTGTACACTAAATTGCGATCATTTTGATATATACATTGTAAAACAAAATAAAATTAACACCGGAAAAATATTATCACAAAATGATGTACGAATTCGTAACGCGCGGACGCAAAAAAATATTTTTTTCAAAAACAAATTCACCGTAATTCTAAATAATGTTCTAGAGACATCCAATTTGTTTCAAAATTAAGACAAATGATTGAATATTACGATACTGTAAGAGTTTTAGATTAGAATTGCAGATTTCGACCATTTCGGACGAGTTAAATTTGACCGAATGTCGAAATTTTAATATATATATTTTTTCATATGCACATACTTCGAAGATGGAAAAAGCTACAACCTTCATTATTTTTTATTGTATTCTTCATGAATTGCGCACATTTTGATATATGAAACTCTATAAAAAGGCTAATATGAAAAGGAGCAAATATTAGGATAATGCCATGTACGTATTTCGGAGACTTGCGGCCGCGAATCGGCGCGCGGAGTGAAGGTAAATATATTTTTCAAAAATTCACCATAAATCACAATATTGTTTTTAGAGACTTCAAATTTGTTTCAAAATGAAGAAACATGACGGAATATTACTAGGCCGTAAGAGTTTTAGCTTACAATTGCGTTTTTTCAACTATTTCGGTAGAGTCAAATTTGACCGAACGTGGTTTTTTTTCTATTTATCGTGATTTATATGCAAATATTTCGAAAAAGAGAAAAGCTACAACCTTCAATCAGTTTTAGTTGTATTCTACATGAAATTGCGCACATTTTCATATATAAAACTTTATGAAACAGCTAATTTTAAATGGTGCAAACATTTCGACAATCGCACAAAAAAATTCTGATTTTTTTCGGAAGAGTTACCGCGCGAACGTAATTTTTTTTTTTTCATAAATTCACCATAAATCAAAATATTGTGCTAGAGACTTCCAAGTCGTTGCAAAATGAAGGTAAATGATTGAATATTACTAGAATATAAGAGTTTTAGCTTACAATTGCGTTTTTCGACCATTTCGGTAGAGTCAAAGCTGACCGAAAGTTGAAATTTTTGCACTTAACGTTATTTATATGAAAATATTTCAAAAACTGATAAAAGCTACAACCATGGGTTGTCTTTTGTTGTATTGTGCATGAAATTGCGCACATTTCCATATATAAAACTTTATGTAACGGCAAATTTAAAAGGGTGCAAACATTAGGACAATCGCACGAAAAAAATGTATCGGAAGAGTTATCGCACGAACGTAAGGAAAAAGTTTTTTCATAAATTCACCATAAATCGAAATATTGTGCTAGAGACGTCCAATTTGTTGCAAAATGAAGGCAAATGATTGAATATTACTATGATATAAGAATTTTAGCTTACAATTGCGTTTCTCGACCATTTCTGTAGAGTCAAAGTTGACCGAAGGTTGAAATTTTTGCACTTATCGTTATTTATATGAAAATATTTCAAAATTGATAAAAGCTACAATCATGACTATTTTTTAGTTGTATTGTGCATGAAATTGCGCACATTTTCATATATAATACTTCATGTAAAGGATAATTTAAAATGGTGCAATAATTATGTCAAAGTGACGAAATAATTTCCGAGATGTGTCACTGATACTTTTTAGTGCGATAAGAAAGAAATTCGCGCTTGCGCGCCTGCGTAGCGATTGTAAACAAAACAACGCCTTGATCCGTGAACTCCCAGCATCCCCCAAGGCGCGTGATACAAAAGTTTTCGGCTGGTAGGCCTATAAGTATTTTTCCGCGAATTTTTAAAAAAAACTTTTTGAGCCGACGTATGATATGTCCAATCGGCATACGGGAGACATTTTGACTCGACGTTTAATACGTCCAATCGGCGTAAGAGGGTTAAAAGCGGAATAATGCAGCTCACGTAACTTAAAAATCCCTGATTTTAATAAGGAATTTTTTTTATTGCAACAGACGCCTCAGAACCAAGGGGGTAAGAGGGGTGGGGTACTACTTCAGTAATATGATAAACAGTTCTTTCCTATAGCTTTTTATTCACTTAAACTAAGCCCTCTGAAAGTAAATATGCAGTAATAGGCAAGGAAGGGCTAGGTATCTTTACCTCACTAGTACATTTTAAGTCATAATCTATGGCTATCCTGATAAAGTCCTTACTGAACATAGTCCTTTACCGAGTTTTTCAAAGGCTTTAATCACAGTCCAAAAGGAACTCGATGACAAATGATAATTCAGGTCTTTGGAGCCAAGATAAGATATCTACCTGGGAAAGCAATTATCATAGCTGACGCATTATCCCGCAATCCCGCACCATACTGCAAGGAACCATTATTTGAACTAAGAAAAAAAAAAAAAATTATAAAACGTCCGTGCTTATTGTTAAAACCGTATCTAAACAAGAAAATTCCTTAACCGAAGAGATCGCGAGCATTGAATATCTGGGTTGGAGCGCAGAACTGTTACAAGCTGAACAAAGCAAGTGTCAACAGCGATAAGCGAAACAATAAACACTTCGAACGGAAACAGGGTCAGCAGCAATAACCAAAACAATAAACACTTCGAACGGAAACAGGGTCAGCAACTAAGCAAAAATAATAAACACTTCGAGCAGAAACCCTAAAGCAAAAGTATATTTAAAGTATGTGTATCAGAATTATGTAATCAAATGTAATATTATATGTAGGTCCGTGACGAGGAAAACCCGAAGAACACAGCAGGTGTGATAACGACAAGGTTAGTAGTAATAAATCTTTTCATACCATTCGTCCTAAACTGGTTGCATTCCGTCATCCAGGGTTCTCTATTATGTCACCGAAAGCCAAATCACTGTTTCACTGGCCTACAATGCTTACAGATATAAAAAGCACATAACTAATTGTAACACGTGTCATGAAAACAAGGGATACACTGAGACACCTGTCAGTTTAGGGGCCTATCCTGTGCCAAATCAATCCTTGAAAGAATATACGTAGAATTATTAACAGAATTACGAGTCTGACAGAGGGAATAAACACTTCTTAGTGTTAATAGTTCCTTGACATGTCATTTAGAATTAATAGCACTAAAAACAACCACCGCAATTGAGTGTGTTAGTAATATTTATGATTGCTAAATCAGTAAAATGGAATTCAACACATAATAATCTGTGACTCGGGTGGTGTAAATCAATAATAATCTCCTTAACACGTTGTGTGAATTCCTATCCATTAAGAAAACCAAATATATATTTCATCACCCAGAGTCAATCGGGTGATGAATCTCTCATACTCTATCTAAAGTAATATCCGTAAAGTCATTCAAGCAGAGGTGATTCAGCAAAAATTTTTTTTTATCTTTTATCCGAATACCAGGTAGTTTCTCCACTAGCGAGTGATCTCTGTGAGAAAAACGGATGTCATTGAAAACAAAATACGGTCTAAGGACAAACATAAAGCTATACACGTACCTTTGTAAAGACTCTCAATGAAATTTCAAAATAGAGATAAATGACGAAGTTGAAAAATGTTAGTAATAGGAGTCATTATGAAATCAAATAGCCCATATAATTTTTCCCTCAAACGCCAGAATAAATTATTTTTCACCAGCTTGGACTTACTTAAAAGCTTTTACCAGATACCATTACCTAAGTGATTGTACCTCATACACCGCTTTCAGCACACTCAGGGGACATTATCAATTTTTACGTATGCCTCCGGCTTACGTTGCGCCCCAATTACAATATAGTGTTTGGAGACTTTTAGGGGATACCCTACATGCTTATATGGTTGGTCTTATAATCTTTTTTAAATACCTTAGAAGTACATTCACATAAACTAGAGCTAGTGCTACAGAGACAAAGACAAATAATCTCAGAGTAAAATATCTAAATGTGAGTTTTTAAAAACCGAACATGTTCATCTAGGTTTTAAATGTCTAGTCAAGGTCTTAAAGTAGTCCATGGTAAGGTGTCGGCTATTCATAACTTCCAGTACCTATTAACGTAAAAGGGGGATACAGCACTTTTGCGCTGTAGTGGTATTACAATCGTATGTAAATATGTAACTCTTCAATCATGACAGCTCCTTTAACAGATCTTACTGAGGAAAGAGCGTAGATTTATTATGGTCTCTAAAAAGCATCAACAGGCGTTCGATATCTTAAAAGCGGAATAATGCAGCTCACGTAACTTAAAAATCCCTGATTTTAATAAGGAATTTTTTTTTTTATTGCAACAGACGCCTCAGACCAAGGGGTAAGAGGGGTACTACTTCAGTAATATGATAAACAGTTCTTTCCTATAGCTTTTTATTCGCGTAAACTAAGCCCTCTGAAAGTAAATATGCAGTAATAGGCAAGGAAGGGCTAGGTATCTTTAACTCACTAGTACATTTTAAGTTCATAATCTATGGCTATCCTGATAAAATCCTTACTGAACATGAGTCCTTTACCGAGTTTTTTCAAAGGCTTTAATAAAGTCCAAAAGGAACTCGATGACAAATGATCATTCAGGTCTTTGGAGCCAAGATAAGATATCTACCTGGGAAAGCAATTATCATAGCTGACGCATTATCCCGCAATCCCGCACCATACTGCAAGGAACCATTAATTGAACTAAAAAAAAAAAAAAAAAAAAATTATAAAACATCCGTGACTATTGTTAAAACCGTATCTAAACAAGAAAATTCCTTAACCGAAGAGATCGCGAGCATTGAATATCTGGGTTGGAGCGCAGAACTGTTACAAGCTGAACAAAGCAAGTGTCAACAGCGATAAGCAAAACAATAAACACTTCGAACGGAAACAGGGTCAGCAGCAATAACCATAACAATAAACACTTCGAACGGAAACAGGGTCAGCGACTAAGCAAAAACAATAAACACTTCGAGCAGAAACCCTAAAGCAAAAGTATATTTAAAGTATGTGTATCAGAATTATGTAATCAAATGTAATATTATATGTAGGTCCGTGACGAGGAAAACCCGAAGAACACAGCAGGTGACTAACGACCAGGTAGTAGTAATAATCTCTTTCATACCATTCGTCCTAAACTGGTTGCATTCCATCATCCAGGGTTCTCTATTATGTCACCGAAAGCCAAATCACTGTTTCACTGGCCTACGATGCTTACAGATATAAAAAGCACATAACTAATTGTAACACGTGTCATGAAAACAAGGGATACACTAAGACACCTGTCAGTTTAGGGGCCTATCCTGTGCCAAATCAATCCTTGAAAGAATATACGTAGAATTATTAACAGAATTACGAGTCTGACAGAGGGAATAAACACTTCTTAGCGTTAATAGTTCCTTGACACGTCATTTAGAATTAATAGCACTAAAAACAACCACCGCAATTGAGTGCGTTAGGAATATTTATGAGTGCTAAATCAGTAAAATGGAATTCAACACATAATAATCTGTGACTCGGGTGGTGTAAATCAATAATAATCTCCTTAACACGTTGTGTGAATTCCTATCCATTAAGAAAACCATATATATATTTCATCACCCAGAGTCAATCGGGTGATGAATCTCTCATACTTTATCTAAAGTAATATCCGTAAAGTCATTCAAGCAGAGGTGATTCATCGAAAATTTTTTTTTTTATCTTTTATCCGAATACCAGGAAGTTTCTCCACTAGCGAGTGATCTCTGGGAGAAAAATGGATGTCATTGAAAACAAAATACGGTCTAAGGACAAACATAAAGCTATATACGTACCTTCGTAAAGACTCTCAATGAAATTTCAAAATAAAGATAAATGACGAAGTTGAAAAATGTTAGTAATAGGAGTCATTAGGAAATCAAATAGCCCATATAATTTTTCCCTCAAACGCCAGAATAAATTATTTTTCACCAGCTTGGACTTACTTAAAAGCTTTTACCAGATACCATTACCTAAGTGATTGTACCTCATACACCGCTTTCAGCAACTCAGGGGACATTGTCAATTTTTACGTATGCCTCCGGCTTACGTTGCGCCCCAATTACAATATAGTGTTTGGAGACTTTTAGGGGATACCCTACATGCTTATATGGTTGGTCTTATAATCTTTTCTAAATACCTTAGAAGTACATTCACATAAACTAGAGCTAGTGCTACAGAGACAAAGACAAATAATCTCAGAGTAAAATATCTAAATGTGAGTTTTTAAAAACCGAACATGTTCATCTAGGTTTTAAATGTCATGTCAAGGTCTTAAAGTAGTCCATGGTAAGGTGTCGGCTATTCATAACTTCCGGTACCTATTAACGTAAAAGGGGGATACAGAACTTTTGCGCTGTAGTGGGTATTACAATCGTATGTAAATATGTAACTCTTCAATCTTACAAAGAAGAGCGTAGATTTATTATGGTCTAAAAAGCATCAACAGGCGTTCGATATCTTAAAAGCGGAATAATGCAGCTCACGTAACTTAAAAATCCCTGATTTTAATAAGGAATTTTTTTTATTGCAACAGACGCCTCAGACCAAGGGGTAAGAGGGGTACCTACTTCAGTAATATGATAAACAGTTCTTTCCTATAGCTTTTTTAGTTCACGTACAAACTAAGCCCTCTGAAAGTAAATATGCAGTAATAGGCAAGGAAGGGCTAGGTATCTTTAACTCACCTAGTACATTTTAAGTTCATAATCTATGGCTATCCTGATAACAAATCCTTACTGAACATGAGTCCTTTACGAGTTTTTCAAAGGCTTTAATCACAGTCAAAGGAACTCGATGACAAATGATCATTCAGGTCTTTGGAGCCAAGATAAGATATCTACCTGGTGGGAAGCAATTATCATAGCTGACGCATTTATCCCGCAATCCCACACCATACTGCAAGGAACCATTAATTGAACTAAAAAAAAAAAAAAAAAAAAAAGTTATAAAACATCTGTGCCTATTGTTAAAACCGTATCTAAACAAGAAAATTCCTTAACCGAAGAGATCGCGAGCATTGAATATCTGGGTTGGAGCGCAGAACTGTTACAAGCTGAACAAAGCAAGTGTCAACAGCGATAAGCGAAACAATAAACACTTCGAACGGAAACAGGGTCAGCAGCAATAACCAAAACAGTAAACACTTCGAACGGAAACAGGGTCAGCGACTAAGCGAAAACAATAAACACTTCGAGCAGAAACCCTAAAGCAAAAGTATATTTAAAGTATGTGTATCAGAATTATTGTAATCAAATGTATATTATATGTAGGTCCGTGACGAGGAAAACCCGAAGAACACAGCAGGTGACTAACGACCAGGTAGTAGTAATAATCTCTTTCATACCATTCGTCCTAAACTGGTTGCATTCCGTCATCCAGGGTTCTCTATTATGTCACCGAAAGCCAAATCACTGTTTCACTGGCCTACGATGCTTACAGATATAAAAAGCACATAACTAATTGTAACACGTGTCATGAAAACAAGGGATACACTAAGACACCTGTCAGTTTAGGGGCCTATCCTGTGCCAAATCAATCCTTGAAAGAATATACGCAGAAATTACAACAGAAATTACGAGTCTGACAGAGGGAAATAAACACTTCTTAGCGTTAATAGTTCCTTGACACGTCATATAGAATTAATAGCACTAAAAACAACCACCGCAATTGAGTGCGTTAGGAATATTTATGAGTGCTAAATCAGTAAAATGGAATTCAACACATAATAATCTGTGACTCGGGTGGTGTAAATCAATAATAATCTCCTTAACACGTTGTGTGAATTCCTATCCATTAAGAAAACCAATAATATATTTTATCACCCAGAGTCAATCGGTTTGGTAGAATAAGAGATAAATAAGAAAGTGTCAATGTCTTACGAGTTACAACTCGTGATATTGGATCCGAACTGGATTATAGCGGTTCTCGCGGTTTTAAATAATTTTATCATTTATATCTTGTATCTATAGAACTGATGCCGCAAGTAGCCTTTTACGGTACGCCACTAGAACACTTTTCCACATATTCAAGCCAAACCATTAATTTATCAAATATATATATATAAAATATATAAATAAATAAATATTAAAAAATAAAATAAATATGGATACAAGTGGAGTCAATATAATACACTCCGTAAGAAGTCGGAAGGGTTACAAATTATAATAAAAAAAAGGAATCACGATAAAATCAATAAGCAAAAAACGTAACCATAGGTTAATTAAATATCCAAATATATATACATAAAGATTTGAACTCTAACTTAACGCTTTAGTAATGACAAATAAGCTAAAAGTTCAAACACATATCAAAACCTACTGACAT
Organism: Macrobrachium nipponense; assembly: GCF_015104395.2. Taxonomy (NCBI): domain Eukaryota; kingdom Metazoa; phylum Arthropoda; class Malacostraca; order Decapoda; family Palaemonidae; genus Macrobrachium; species Macrobrachium nipponense. The sequence continues at coordinate 82,395,350 of NC_087209.1, forward strand.
ATTGTCTGTCCCGGTGATTTATATTCGTAGTAAAAAAAAAAAAAAATAAATAAATAAATAAAATAAATAAAATAAAATAAAAGAGATTTTAAAGTCAGGAAGTCTAGAAGTGAAAATGTTATCTATGGAATAATCCTATATGAATCTTATACAGGGCTAGTAATATATATGGAATTTGTATGGAAACCTTTTTCATTAGTTTGAATAAGGAATATTTAATTTAACATAATTACATTCATTTACAATCATGCAGATTTCCAACATGAAACTAATATATTGTTCAATTTTGGTACTGTTTTTTTTTCAGACATTCTTCTCAGTGGGGGGGAGAATTAAAACAAAAAAATATCATTTGAAAATACTAAAGTCGTATCTCTTACAGCAAGTAACGTAACTCTTAAGCTGGTGACGACGTCATCAGTTCTAGAAGGTCTGTCGCGTTTGCCGTATCAGCATTGATTCCTTTATACCTCAAATATCTGCTTGCACAGGCTTCATCTCGCGCTTGCAAAGCAGGTTGACTGGAGAAAGGAATGCTTAGCTCATGAACTTCACATGTGGTTCATGGGTCACGATGACATGACATATTCTTATCCGTGTGTGCAATGCAATTAGTTAAGGAATCGCAATCATTTTAAAAATTAATAAGCAAAATAAGCCAATAGAATTTCTATAACATCAAAATGGATTAATTTTTTCTGAACCTCATAGACAATTAGAGTCAATAATTTAGCTTATGACATTGGCAAACGGACATTTAGAAGTATCAAGACATGTATATGAAATATTTACCTGCAACATTAGCCTATGACATTCATGGGAAAATGTCACATTTTCTTGAAAAAAAAAAAACCCAAAGTTTATATAGAAATTAGTTACATAGTGGGTTCTTTCGTTGCATCTCTAGCCTATTAATAAAGTTTTTAAAATTAACCTCAGAGGATGCGCGCGAGAAAATTGAATATGAAACTTTTGTTAGGGCACATAGGATCAATTTTATCACAACTTAATTTCAGTTAGCATAGAGAAATACAGAATCATGATTAATATTCTCTTTGATCTTTATGTTGCCTGGCAATCTTACAAATAGCTCCGTTTTCCACTTCTTTGTCTAGTAATTTACTACCAGTAATATCAAATTTTCTTTGGGATTCGTATTGATATCTGTTTATTTTTTATAATTATGGATATTTCTACAGTCATCAGAGACCTGGATAGGTTCACTCATTGTTAATGCCATGGATAAAAAAGTTGTACAGCTGACTCTTTTTTGAATTCCCATAAGAGATCAGCGGGGGGGGGAATTCCATGTGGGTTAAGTCTGGTCTTAATGGCTTTCTCCCCCTCCTGTATTTGGATGTCGTCTGAATTTACTTTGCCCTTGTGACAAATATAATTTCACTTGCAGGCTGATTAATGGAACCTGGTTACAGTATCCTGCAGTACAAGAGTTTCACATAGCAACTTCAAAAAATCGTTCGTTGCTGCGGACGACGGCAGTCGAGTAACAACCGCCTACAATGTGAAAGGAATAAGCACCATCATGGACTTCTTCGACCGACACCGTATCTCGTCGTTAATCTCGTTTTAATGCGGAACGCTCCGGCGGCTGTCGGAAATCGACTACAAAAGGGACATACTTCCGACAATTACGACCCGAAGGATATTCAACTCTACTTTGCTGGCGAAGGACTCGTGCTGGGGATGATTTTATTCATCACGAACGTATTCGTGTGGTTTTAGGATGCAGACAAGTATGAGCGCAAAATAGAACGTTGGACCCCGCCAATAAGGCAAATTTTCCCCTTGTTTTAACCATTGAAATTGGCCATTTCATTTGGCCATAGGTGGTTGTCTGGAACTGTGTAATGGACGAAAAGTTGTTCGAACGCTAGTTAAATGTGAAGTAGTATAACCTCGGTCATGTATCCTATATATATAAAGTATCATGTATCCTATATATAAATGATCATAAATAACAGAATCGAAATATATCTTTGCGTGTACGCAATGGGAATCTATTTAAAGTGCACATATATATTAATCATAATTATATGAATCCATATACATATGTATAAATAAATCAGGTAGCCTATAATCAATCTGTTACCTTTTATCTTACCAATATCTGCAGTTATATGTGAGTTAGTATATGGATTCAATGAATCAGATATATAAAGTTAGCATAAAAAAAAATCAACGAATCAATCAGCATAAACATTAATAATTTTATCAATTCATATATGAAATTTTTATCAGTTAAAATATGATTTTTATCATGTTAATCTTTGTTCTATGCGATTATCAGAGTACATTAGTATTTTCTGTAGCATATGTATCTTAATGAGATGAAGTGAAAAACTGTATCAGTATATATCACTGTGGTCACTATTATTTACGAATATCATATGCATATTATGTCTAATATTTTATTACTTGAATCTGTATTTGTGTACACCATGAATTTTTTTTTACTTATAAGTATTTTCTATTATCTATATATATTCACATAGTGTCTGTATCACACTCCTATAAGTCAAATGCAAGTCAAGTTTGAGTAATATTCAGTGGTTGGTTTTGGTAGCTGACCGAGCTTTTATGTAATGATTACATAATAAAAATATGGAATGTTAGTCCATATATATAAAAGACTAAAACTAAAGAGGTCAACCAGATTGCTTGCAGGAATGTGATCAGACTAGAGACGCTAAAGATGACGTATACCATAAAGTATGTAGGCTAAGTTGACATGCCGTCACCTGTAGTCATTCAATTGTTTATAAACTTTAGTCCAAGCTTCCTGCTTGAGACAAACACCGGGGACCATATAGCTCAAGCGGCCTACGTGATTAGTAAACTATGTCATCTGATTGTATGTTCGTATGTAACTATGTCATCTGATTGTATGTTCGTATGTTCGAACTACTGTCTGCTCCTTTATGACTTGTAACCGAGATGGTAGTAAGAGCAGAATAGAGTTAGCTATCGTCATTAGAAGACCTGTACCTCTTTACCTAAGCTTTATCATGTAGAGAGAGTAGAATTAGCCATCATCATTGGCAGAAGCGATCAAGCTATCGTCATTAGAAGACTTGTACAATCCTACTTGATCTTCACCATGTAAATTCAGAGAATATAAGTATTTTTGTACTTCGTGGTTTCTACTAGATCCTCACCTCATAACCGAATCATCATGAGTTTAACACATCGTCGTCATAACCAAAGAAGATAATACCGACTTCATAAGTGATCTACAAACCCCAAGACACTCCACTGAATATGGAAGTGCAATACCAACCGACTTAGCGTAAGATTATCGCAAGTCTAACATTACCTCATAGGGCGCCTTATTATACAAGGCAACGGCCCTAATATATATATATATATATATATATATATATATATATATATATATATATATATATCTATATATATATATATATATATATATATATATATATATGATATAGATATATATATATAGTATATATATATACATATATATATATATATATATATATATATATATATATATATATATATATATATATATATATATATATATATATATATATATATATATATATATAGATATATAGATATATATATATATATATATATATATATATATATATATATATATATATATATATATATATATATATATATATATATATATACATATATATATATATATATATATATATATATATATATATATATATATATATATATATATATATATATATATATATATATATATATATATATATATATATATATATATATATATATATATATATATATATATATATATATATATATATATATATATATATATATATATATATATATATATATATATATATATATATATATATATATATATATATATATATATATATATATATATATATATATATATATATATATATATATATATATATATATATATATATATATATATATATATATATATACTTCACATGCGATATTATTGTGGACCTGCAATCATTGTTATCATTTTCGACACTGAAAATTGTGCCCACAATTACAGAGGTATCGCCCCAATGAATACAATGAGATTTTTCACTCAGATCGATAAACAGTGCATTTGAAGTCTGGGCTGTTCTCATTGAATACATATGCTGCTTAATATGTACACATAAATTTTTTACTTGACTGTCCAACGTAAAAAGATGGGCAATCCTCACAAGGAATTTTGTAAATGATGTTGCTATTTGTTACGGGAATATTCTTAATTAGCATATCTTTAATGGTATTGTTATAAGAGAACACTACATTAACATTAAGCGATTTAAATATTGAATTTATGGTTTCAAATCCACGAAAGTAAGGCAAGCTAAGTACATTTTTAGGCATTTCTTCGTCATTACTAGCAACACCATAAAACTTATTGTGAGCTTTTTGATAACACAAATCAATTAAATGAGGTGGGTAGCAGAGATCGTTTCCTATCTTTTTTATGTATTTTATTTCTTGGTCAAGATATTGTGGACTCGTGATATGCAAAGCACGCAGGAACATAGAAGAAAAAATTGAAATTTTAATATTAAGATGGTGGCCAGAATAAAAATGTACATATGTTAAATTATTTGTGGGTGTTCTATAAATACTGAATTTCTCTCTCTCTCTCTCTCTCTCTCTCTCTCTCTCTCTCTCTCTCTCTCTCTCTCTCCCCACGGCCTTGGCCGCTCTCTGGGAGGTTTTCGTTTCGCCACTACTTCAGTGAGTTTGAGAGAGAATCTTCTATCCTCATACGACCTTGTTGCACACGTTAGGCCATCGCTTCCCAGATCATCTCCGCTGCAAAGTTTTGGAATTCCCTCTTTGATTCTGCGTTCCCTGATACTCACAATCGTCTAGTTTCCCCCTTCTTTTACTATGTCTAGGAGTTCAGAAATAAGGGAGGCAATAACGTCTCTTGTGTCTTCAGGTTCTACCATGAGAAAAAGAAAAATGAAATAATTAATAAGTAATGTTAAGCTTTTAGTGAATTAGTTTTTGGTTTTATCATCAGGGTGCTGAATAACAGTAAAATAATAGGCAGTGGCATTTGAACATCATTGTATAATTTCACTATAACACGTTTGGGCAGTTATTAGTATTAAAATTTCGACAGTTTTTCTGAAACCGTTACTTTGTCTGTCTTCGTTAAAATAAACTAATCAGATGCTCTGAAGTCAGGCAATAAGCTATGCTAATGTAGACAACATTAATTTGACATTTAAATCGCTACCTAACTTCTATGTTTAAAGGCATCTTCAACTTTTCAAATACTTTATGTAACAAACTGTTAATCAAATAAAAATACTAAACCCCACATAGAGATTATTCAAACATATGCTTTAAATATGAATATGAATGCCAGTATGTTGGTACAGGTACAAACTATGTAACACTTACAAAGATGCGTTTGTTACCATATGCTTTCGCATAACGCGCACATAATTTTATATTTACAATCCCAATAATATCATTCGCTACAGTAGCACTGAACTGCATTTTATAAAGTTCTGAAATAGATAATTCAGACTGATTCATAAGTGACTGAATCAGACAGATGGAAAGACTAGCAGGCAGGCGATGCACACGCCAAGTAAAATGTCATATTCCAGGATGTAATGGTACTAACGTCTCAGAACATCTAAAGAGCCTAATGAAGCCATTCATATTCACTTTTATGTAAATTTTCCCCCACTCGGCTTCTCTTCACGATGCAATTTTTTTTTTTTTTTTTTTTTTTTTGCTGATAAGAACAATATGAAAGAGTTTGGAAGAACACTTGAAACTTGATTAATTTGGAAGCGAATGTTGCCTTTCACAATATTAATTATACTTACGTGGGTTCTTTGGACGCTCAAAAGGCTGAAGGGGAGACCATTAGCACTTTTTCTTGCATGACGGAGCCTGATTGGAGAGGCTTGCCGTCTCGATTTCTTGCTTATTAACAAATATGCATTAAGAAAATGGAGCATAGAAAGAATGAATATATCTGCCGTACTATCCTCATCAGAACAAGAAAATTTTCCCAGCTATTCATTCTTTGCTAATCCCAGGATAACGTAGAAGCCTATTCAAAAAGCGCCACCATGAAGGACAATTCATCTTGATTTTTCTTTTTCGCCCGTTTTCTTTTTCTTTATTTTAGCTCCATCGACAGCCAGGAACGATCGAGAATCTTCCTTTCTGAAGGGTGTTTATGAAGCTGAAACGAAACAGAGTACTAGATATTGTGGAAACTTGAGAGAATGTGGACAAAAAACATAAGAATCATTACTGGAACATAAGCCTACGGTTTTTCCCGAAAGATGCAAAGGGCCACGCTTTAATCCAAGAAAAAGACGGGACGCTGGGCGTTTAGCAACACGTATAACGAAGAGCTCTTTGCTGTTAACTGAGGCATAGGAATAGGAAGAATAACGACATAAATAAGAGTAAATTCCTGTTAAAAAAACGTATTGTCGTGAACAATGGTTGATCACAATTACTTTCTCAGTACGTATGTAACAAGGTCTACTCCAGAGGGTATAGAACCTTGAGTATATGTAAGTAAGACAGTTACAGTGTTCTCCTTCATTTTCAAACTTCTAATATATAACCTAAAACCTTCACTCTGTCGTGCATCATTCTTTCTCAACCAGAATGAGGTCAATTTTTGCTAGTCAAATAAAACTTTCACTCCTCATTTAATGATATCTCCTATTTCGTAACGCAATCATTTCTGTATCAAATCATTGACATAAACGCGAATATTCTTTGGATTTTTATCAAACCCCATAATATTGCAATGTCAGGAAGATTAAATAGCTATCTCAATTTGAAATTAAGAATTTGATGGCTGTTACCGAACAATACTTTAATGTGGGAATTTTGCAATTTTCATATTGTCTTTGTTTTTTAAGTAAGCCAGACCTGCAAAAATTTTTCTATCACTAAGGCGAGAGTGTATATCTATGTCTTAGATAATTAGAGAAACTTAGAAAGGCACTATTGATTATGATTAGTATTATACGCACAGTCACACCATATATCTATATATCTATCTATCTATCTATCTATCGATCATCTATCTATCTATCATCTACTTATCTATATATATATATATATATATATATATATATATATATATATATTTATAAATATATATCTATCATATAATGTATATACATATGTATATATATATATATATATATATATATATATATATATATATATATATATATATATATATATATATATATATGCTTAAAAAATCACAGTAGATACACGTGACTTCATAAATAAGCAAATACCACGGGAAAATGATAGTCAGAAACCCAAGCGCTTTCGTCTTTATTCAGACATCGTCAAGGAGCTACTAAAGTACAATTGGAGAGGAAGGCCTCAGGTACAGACAAGATCAGGAATACCAGATGGTTAATTATCAAAAGGGTAAAAATTAAAAGGGATAATCCAGGATTATCGGATATCACACGGTCACAAACTTAAACAGATTCTGACCCTAACCGAAATTACAAAGTATCTTTACAGTCCAAAACATGTAAAAACTGAATATATTAATTTTGTTGCTTATATTTATCTACAACTTTTTTCATTATGAAAGCATCAAGTTTAAATAAACCAAGACTTAAATTTAGAACATTTCTATTATTTGATTTGATAAAACAAGATTCAATGATATTTTCTTTTTAACTGTGTCATTACATGGGACTAAGGCTCTTGCTTGACTCCAGTTAATAGGATGGTCTAAATCTCTCATATGTACAAATAATACATTCGATATTTGCCCAGTTCTCACAGAATATTGATGTTGCTTGAGACGCTGTGAAAGAGATTTGCCGGTCTGTAGTAATAGACTTTATCACACTTTTTGCAAGGAATTTCATATATGCAGCCTAGAAGATCTTTAGGAGAATTTTTGATTACTAAACTCTTGACATTAATATTACTGAAAACAACATTTATGTTAAAAAGCTTTAAAATTATAGGAATATCTAAAAACCTTTCATCATAAGGTAATTTTAGAATGTTATGCTTACTAAATTCAGTTTGTCATTAGTTGAATAAAATGTTTTTCTAGCTCTTTTCCATGCCACATCTACAAAAGTCTTGGGTATTTAAGTTTCAATGCAATATCATAAATAGTTTTAATTTCAGCGTCAATAAACTGCGGGCTACAGACACGTAAAGCCCTTAGGAACATCCCAGAAAAAAACAGAGAATTTAACATTTTGATGGTGATTGGAGTAGTAATGAACAAAAGAGGCAATATTAGTTGATTTTCGAAAGACTGAAAAGGTGAAATTTCTATCATTTCTATGGACAGTTACATCAAGAAAATTCAAATTACAATTTCTTTCTTCCTCTACAGTAAATTTTATAGAAGTGACTAAATTATTGAGATTGTTAAGGAATTCCTGGAGGTTTTTGTGAACTGGCCAAATACAGAAGATATCATCCACGTACCTAAACCAAATAACTTTTTGGGGCAAAATTCTTGGTAAGAGTTTTGTCTCAAAAAATTCCATGTAAATATTGCTAAGGACAGGAGATAGGGATTACCCATAGCCATGCCAAACTTTTGTACAAAAAATTCCCCATTGAAACAAAATTTACTATCTTTGATACATAACCTTATGAGACTAATGAGATTTGCTACACTTAAGGGAATGTCATGACGCTCTAATTCCTCTTCCAAATATTCAAGTAAGTCATCTACAGGCACTTTTGTAAATAAAGAGACAACATCAAAACTAACCATATTAAAATCATAATTCAAATTTAAACTTTCAATTTGTTTATAAAATCAACATTGTTTTTAACATTCGTTTATTGACGCTGAAATTAAAACTATTTATGATATTGCATTGAAACCTAAATACCCAAGGACTTTTGTAGATGTGGCATGGAAAAGAGCTAGAAAAACATTTTATTCAACTAATGACAAACTTGAATTTAGTAAGCATAACATTCTAAAATTACCTTTTGATGAAAGGTTTTTAGATATTCCTAGAATTTTAAAGCTTTTTAACATAAATGTTGTTTTCAGTAATATTAATGTCAAGAGTTTAGTAATCAAAAATTCTCCTAAAGATCTTCCAGGCTGCATATATGAAATTCCTTGCAAAAAGTGTGATAAAGTCTATTACGCACAGACCGGCAAATCTCTATCACAGCGTCTCAAGCAACATCAATATTCTGTGAGAACTGGGCAGATATCGAATGCATTATTTGTACATATGAGAGATTTAGACCATCCTATTAACTGGAGTCAAGCAAGAGCCTTAGTCCCATGTAATGACAGTTAAAAGGAATATCATTGAATCTTGCTTTATCAAATCAAATAATAGAAATGTTCTAAATTTAAGTCTTGGTTTATTTAAACTTGATGCTTTCATAATGAAAAAAGTTGTAGATAAATATAAGCAACAAAATTAATATATTCAGTTTTTACATGTTTTGGACTGTAAAGATACTTTGTAATTTCGGTTAGGGTCAGAATCTGTTTAAGTTTGTGACCGTGTGATATCCGATAATCCTGGATTATCCCTTTTAATTTTTACCCTTTTGATAATTAACCATCTGGTATTCCTGATCTTGTCTGTACCTGAGGCCTTCCTCTCCAATTGTACTTTAGTAGCTCCTTGACGATGTCTGAATAAAGACGAAAGCGCTTGGATTTCTGACTATCATTTTCCCGTGGTATTCGCTTATACATACATATATATATATATATATATATATATATATATATATATATATATATATTATATATATATATATATTATATATATATCTACATGTACATATATATGTGTGTGTTTGTGTGTGCATAGGTAGCAAGTATAGCCTGGTGACCAGTAGACAATCTTATGGAAATGTTTGAAAAGGTGCCTGATTCTGGGTAATATATAATTTCGAGATGAAAATATTTGGAAGGATATTTAGGAAAGAAAAAACTAGTGCGGAAGAGTGTTTATTAGATTATGTAATAATTCAAATTTGATGGATGTCAGGGTGAAAAACATAAGTGGCTAAAGATAACCTGATCATTGTTTGGCTGAAACGGAAAGTGAGATGCGTAGATGCCAGTTCACCCCAGAGAGGAAGGAGGAAGTGGTGACAGTGTAGTTGCAAGGGTCATCAAGGAAGTGAGTCTGATGAAGGTGGAAGCAAGGAGAGCAAATGAGAAAAACTGAATGAAAACTAGTTAAGGTCAAAGGCACAGAAGGTGAAGGAGTATACAACGCGTTTGTAAAATTCTAGGATGGCTTTATAAGTCATGATCGGGAACTTTAGAATGTTAGGAGGTGGATAGAGGGAATAAAAAGTCATTGGCAAGATCATGAAATGGGAAGTCAATGAAAGTAAAAAGAAAGTATTTGGGGTGCAGTGGCTAGACAGAAGAAATTATTATTTTTTTTTTATTATGCGCAGGAATGCAGGAGGAAAGTTAAAACTGTCAAGAAAGATGGAAAGAGAAAAGAAGTTCAGTAATAAAATAAAATGTGGAAAATATGTGTAATGATTTTAGGAAAAACCTGAAGCTGCTCTACTATGGGTAAGAGCAGACAAAAAAAAGTTAATGAACGAATGTTGCATAGAATAAAAGATATAGACACAAAATACCTGTGGAAGTTACTGTTGTTAAGAGGGTCAATTAAAAGATTTAAGAATGGGATGACAAAAAGAGTTGATAGGATTACACTGGAAAAGCTGCAGTACGATAGTCAAAGTTCTATTGAGTGGCTGATCACTGCGTGTAACGTATATTTGGATGATGGAAAACGGTATAGGTTATAGAGGGCACTAAGAAATATACTGGCATTACTTAATATATACCAACGAACATTTATTGTAGTGTTTTGATTGAAAAATTAGGACAGATAACATAGTTTCATAAGGGAGGAAAGTGTGAGTTATGGCAGTAAAGAGTGTGCTGGTTAAGTGTTTGTCTTGAAAAAGTTACTGGTTAAATTTCATAAGAATAAAGCTGTGTGGCATACGTGGACCTTAAGGCAGCTGATGATAGAACTGATAGAGGAAACGTGGTGGTATGAGTGACTGCTATACCATAGTAGATTCACATCAACCGTGCATCTGATGCCTAGCCCCGTCCCATACGACACTCCTGATTAGCTGTTGATAAGCCAATCACAGATCTGGAAACTCTCAGTCTCTCGAGAGAGTTCACATAGGCTGGATGTATGATCCACCAGCCCTGTGATTGGCTTATCAACAGCCAATCAATAGTATCGTAGACATCAGATGCACGGTTGTTGTGAATTTACTATAGTAGAAAAATGGAACTGAGACAAGGGATTGTCTTGGCTCTATAATTTGATATCTTTGTGGATGGAGTGATGCCAGAAGCTTTAGAAGGAACAGTATAAACGTGCGCAAAGTTGTGAGATAAGATGGGTAAAGGAGTGTGACATATCTGATCGTTAAAAATGTTACAATACTGACTAGGGGTAGTTGAGAGAACCTGCAGACTAATGACTAAAATTTGAAGGTGTTCGCAAGAGATGAAGTTAAAAATAAAATTGCAAGACTAAATTGGAATCAGGAAGACAAAGCAGTGAATAGAACATAACGGTTTTGTAGGCAAATATATTCAGTGGTAATAGAAGATAAGAAGAAATCAATCATAGAAAAAGTGAAGCAAAAAAAAAAAAAAAAAACTCCAAGTTTAGTTTAGACATTGTCTAGATCGGGGACAGTCTCACTCACCACTATCCTCTAATTAAGTATGCAAAATGACAGTAATTTGTCTGAGTCTTAGACAGTCTACATTTTCCCTAGATTCTGGACTTACCATCCTCCTCAGTGGTTGGGTACACTCTCTGGGTTGACATATATACCGTTCGAACTTTTTCATTAAATTATCATTAATATCAATTTTCATTTCCCCCAAGAAATAATTAGGTAAAATAAAAAGGACATAACTTTGTTTATTCCACATTATCAGCCACAAAACTCAATCTACAGTTACCAGGAAAATGAAGGTTTTCTCATTCTAACCACTCTTGGTTAACTTTCCTGACGGTTTCATAGAAACAGGTGAATCTGCACTCATAACTTCGGGTGACGAGCCATTACAACCCAGAAACAATGACGGTCTGTCATATTTGAACAACTGACAGGGAATTCCCCTCTCTCTATCTCTGCTTCTGCTTTCACTTCATTTCTTTGCCGATGCAATAAGCTTCCTTTTTGGCTGAATTAACAAAAGACTCCATCTGAAGCATTTGTTTTGGATCCAACTTCATCCAAGAATCTGATTCTTTCTAAGGAACCGAAGCTTTCCCATGCAGATGAGAAGGCTGATTCTCTCTCTCTCTCTCTCTCTCTCTCTCTCTCTCTCTCTCTCTCTCTCTCTCTTATCTCGTTCTCCTTCTCTGGATTTTAAAGTTGTTTCTGAATCGACCTTACTTTTACAAGTTCTGAAACTGAATGAAGTCTCTAACAAGATATTTGAAACAAGAAAGAAATCTAAGACTTGATATATAAATAGAGATTAGTGATGGGTGCTTCTTGTACATGTGGCATCTACTTTTGTTAAGTTATAATCAATGTTCATTATTAGTTCTAAAGGTACGTACATTTCTGTGTCACTGAATTCTCTTTTATAATCCGTTACAAAAGACCTAATGAGCTATAAATGGTTTTAAATACTTAATCTATTTATTTGCAAGTTATAAAAAAGTTTTATTGGCGTCAATGACCCTGGTAATCAAGTTGTCAGCTAACTGCTAATCTTTCAGTCAGCCTTAATTTACTTCAGCTGAAATTTTTTCTTTGATCTCCAAATCACAAATGCGCTAGAGTACGGGTATAGGTGAAGAGGACTTTTGTTTTTTTCAGCCCAAAACGCGCTAATGAAAGGTAATATAGGAAAGCAGGTTTAAGTTTTCAGAAAAAACCAAATGTCAAGATTTTTTCTTAACTTTTATCCATTTAAGGATTAAAGAAGAATAAGTAATTCAACTATTTACACGCGTTAACGAAAGCGTTGCACACAGGCAGCAAACGCATTTAAGATGTGGAAATAAAATTAACATGATAATAGTACGACATACTAATCCCAACACAGAAACGAAGACTCTCTCTCTCTCTCTCTCTCTCTCTTCTCTCTCTCTCTCTCTCTCTCTCTCTCTCCCTGCTTCCGAGAATGAGAATGTATTAAAAATATCATTTGAATCCCGGATTTGATGACACATGTCATACCAGGAGACCTAGATACAGAATTTAAAGAAAAAGGAGACTTTATTTCTCTCTGAAGCTGAAACCTTTCGAAAGCAACAGCCTCGAGCCTTTGTTTTCGAGAACCTTGAGGATGAGATGTTGGGTGGGCGTCTCAGCGCGTTAAAAATGTGTACATTTGCGTAAATCAAAGTGAGCGAAAAGCTTCATGGTTGAAGGCATCGGCATTATTTTGTGAAGTGATGCATATCCAAATATCTTGATGTATTAGGAAGTTTTTGACAAAAGCGTGCCATGAATCAAGATGCACAGTGCCTCTTGTCAAGAATACGTTAAGAACACTCCAGAAGAATGCTGAATTATATGAGTTTTGCCACTGGAACACGAATATATTTTTAATCCGCAAATTCCTATTCTCACCTTGTAATGGATTACTTTAAGATGCTTTGTGATTGAAAAAAAAAAAAAAACTCCTGAAGAATACGGAATTATTTGAATTTTACCACTGGAATACGAATACATTTTTACTACTCAAATTCCAATTGTGATTATGTAATCGAGTTACTTCAAGATACTTCCTGATTAATCGCTATTTTGTAATGTGAGAAATCAGATAAAAGAAAATCTAGCAGAAAGATCCAGTTCGACCTCAATGTGTTTCTTCATTAATTAAAATCCTCTTTGTTGTACATGAAACAACACACTTTCCCTCTCACTTTCTCTTGATCCTGGTATTAGTGATGTCCTTAGTCGACTCTATGCATAACTGATCACAAAGAATGTAGGAAAAAAAATATAACGAAAAAACGCTCCTCTGAGAGAGTGTAATCCCGAAGAAGTTCCAACAATCAAATATTTCCTGATTTTTTTTTTAAACTCGCACAAAACGAACTCTTATCGTTGACTGTTTCCATGGAATCCAGGGGAGGAACACAAAACAAACTCTTTATGAAGCAGGTAGAAGTTGTTGGTGGTTTTTGAAAACAATAATATGAGAGTTTGTAATATATATATATATATACATATATATATATATATATTATATTAGATATACTTATATTTATTAATATATATATATATATATTATTTAATATATTATATACTAAGTATGGAGACAGGAGCATCACTCAGGGATAGACATATTGGAGTAGGGAGACGCGTTCTGTCTTTCATCCATTTATTAGCGCCGACGTTTCGTATCAGCTTGATACATTTTCCAGCTGAAACGATTATTCACATCAATTGCGTATAAGTGAAAAGATACACACAATGTTTTACCAACACAAAAAAATTAAAAACCTTTTGATAAATTAAGAATAAAAACAGAGCAAAAACAGAAACACAGAATAACAGTGAAAGGCTAGGAGCGAATACAGGTGAAACAAATTAAATTAAAAATTAATAATAATAATAAAAATATATAAATTAATAATTAATAATAATTAAATTAATTAAAAAATTAATAATAATAATAGAATATTATAATTAATAATAATTAATAATAATAAAATAATAATAAATAATAAGAACGAACAAGACACCTACCCACAGCGGTAAGCGTAAGGAGAACTGACACGAAAAATTGTTATGGAAGGGAGTGTAAACAAACAACAGGTAATTAAGCAATAAACAGTTGGGTGGAAGACGATTGGTGGTTAAGAGAAGGTACATTTAGCTTAATCATTATTGATTCAAGGGTGGTTGGTTCGTCTATATGTCGGGTTCTTCCTACAATATTAAAATGACTGGCATCTATGTGTGTTTGCAACTTTTACTGTGATTCTTATTGTAGATTGTTCTGGATTTGATAGTCGACAACCCGTTCTATAGCTAATTCTTGATGGAGAGAAATTCGGACTTTTAGCAGCCTCCTGGTGCAACCGATGTAAGTTGCCGAGATCACATCTGGACAATTATACTTATAAACGACACCGGAGGCAAACAGAGGACTGATCTTATCCTTAACTTGGAAGAGTGAGCCGATAGTTCGGGGGTTTATGGGAATTAGTTTCAAATTAAGGGCAGGCAGTTGCTCATTGAATAAGTTGATGCATTTTTTCCTAAATTTATTATTATGGAGAAAGGGAAATCCAGCAAACATACGGAGCTTGGGGGCACTATGGACTATTGGGGGTGGATTGAATTTCAGATCAAGTAGCTTATTAAGGGATCTATGAAAAATTGCTGGAGGGAAATAATTATCCTTAAAGTAATCAGCAAGGAAAGTCACTTCAGTATGAAAGGTAGACCAGCTTGATGTCAGATTAATGGCTCTATGGAGGAGAGTTGACACGGAATTCATTTTAAAGTTAAGAAAACATGAGCTATAAAATTGGTCCCCAGGCCAGTAAAGGTGCTTTTTCTATAAATACCAGTATGAAAGCCAGACTCGTCCTTGGATATCCTCACATCAAGGAACGGAAGTGAATTCTGTGTTTCTGTTTCAACCGTAAATCTAATGTTATGGTGTTGGTTGTTTAAATACTCAAGAAAGGTATCAGCATGTTAATTACATCTGAACAAGGCGAAAGTGTCATCTATGTAGCGTCTATAAAAGAGTGGGCGGAAATTAGGTGGGCATACATCTAGAGCTCGCTCCTCCAGGGAGCACATAAATATGTTAGCAAAAGTAGGACCCAGAGGGCTTCCCATGGCCATCCCCTCAGTCTGCTTAAAATCCGTATTATTAAAAACAAAGGGCGTGTCCAGCACGGCTAATTCTAAAAGCAACTTGAATTGAGTTCTATTAGAATTGTTGAACAAGCAATCGTCAGTGGGAAATAGCCTGTCTAAAATGATGTTGATAGTCTCGACAACGGGAACATTTGTAAACAGAGATTCCAAGTCAAAGCTCGCCATGTACAGATCTGAGTCCTGCGTGATAATGTCATCTTTAAAGGAGGCCGAGTTTATTAATGTATATTTGTTGTGAGTCAGTGGTTGGAGTAAAGGAACAAGAAATTTGGCGAGTTTATAGCTAACAGTGTTAATGGAAGAAAGGATGGGTCTCAAAGGAATTCCTTCCTTGTGTATCTTTGGCAGTCCGTACATAAGTCCATATGTAGATCCTGTTACAAAAAGGTCCTGATACGTATTTTCATCTATTGCTTTGGTTTGTTTTAGGGTTCTAAGAAATCTGTTGATTTTATCTTCGGGTTTAGTAATATTGTAAAGGTCTGGGTCACCAACTTTGGTAAGTTTTGAAGAGTCGGAACGAACCTTGATTAGATAGTGACTAAGAATATAAGATTGATCTTGATGACGACGACTATGGCTGGACCTTGGAATTGAAAGTGGAATCGTTCTTGGAGGATGGATATTCCTGAAGTTGACGACTGGAACGAATTTGGATTGATATTGACTGCAGATGGTACGATTGACGTGGAAGTACCGTTGGCCACGGTACTGTGGCTCAAGTGCCATAGTTGGAGTGCTGGAGGAACTGTTCGCCTATAAGGCCGCTATGTATGTGTCATCTAATCTTGGGGTTGAGTTCGTTTATGTTAGGTTGTGGGTTTGCATTGGTTATTGGTTTTTAAGTGTTATATGTTAGGAAATATAGTATTAAGGTATTTGAGTAGTTTAAATATCCTTTTATCCAAGAGTCTGGTTACAGATAACGTAAATAGAAAGTTGTGTAGTGAGGACACTATTGTCTGTAAGGGGATCAAAGGTGTGAGGGTTGCTTTAGTGCATTCCACCACATTATTTATCTCAGTAATTTCATATGGTATGCCATTCTATTCATATATGTTCTTCACAGGCTGCAAAAACTCTTCCTCGTCATTGTAAAGATTTGCTTTGCGGTATATATACATTTTTTGGTACAGTTCATAAAGGCACCATGGTTTAAAACTTTCACGGGAAATTTTTAATACCAACGTAAAGCCTCACAAAATACTTCAACCTTGTCAAATTCGCTTGCTTTCCTAAGCCATTAAAAATTTCTCGACCACTGAAACCATTAACTTTGTACTGTAGTCAAATTGAGGAGAAAACGCTTAACAGCAGTGCATCAGATACTTGAAAGCATGGGTGATCCAGTATTTTTTTTTATTGTATTTCATTTTGCCGAGATGTATTTAATTGGATTTAGTCTTTCAAAAAACTTCACCCAGAATCCGCTTGATCTTTGATAGAGTAACAGAATTATATAGGCCTATATTGAGTACTTTTTCTCAGCCACACATTCTTCAGAAATATCCTTTGATGAATACTGACCCATATAATGACAGCTACTATGTTCCACTGAACCAGTTTTAGCTTGGAGGAGAACTTTACCCTGAAAATAATGGTGCCGGATGTTAAATAGTACAGATGTAGACAGTTTTGTGTTTCTGTTTGTGTTGCAATCAGGAAAAGGTCTGATTTCGGCAACCCTTTGTGGGAATTGGTTCCATTTCCATCAATCAGTAAAGCATTAGATTACTGGTCAAGAATAGCCATGCTATCTTCACAAGATAAACTTAAACTAGTTCCTAGGATAGGCACAGAACATACCCAGAAGTTAGATGATGAATGGCGGAGTTCAGATTTCGCACCAGTACCAAATGAAATAAAGCATGCAAAAAATATTGTGGAATTTTATAACGGGCTGGGCAATTTATAAAAAATTATTAAGGTAATGTAATATCTTCCGCATTGTAAAATTTTGCTCTCCATATTTTAACTTTACCAACATCAAATGCTGACACAGAGAAAGTCTTATAAATCTTATAAAAACAAAGCTTAGACTTTCTTTACAATTGTCATCAATTATTGCTCTCATAGATGTGTCAAAGGAAGTTAAAAGATATGAGATGACTGAAACCACCAATATATGTATAAAGAAAAATTCTGACTCACCACGGGACCGAACCCCGGTCTTTCGGGTCAGAATCCAGGGCATTAGCAGTTCAACCACAAAGGTCATAAAAGGAATTAGAACCTAAGTACTATGTACCTGAGGTTTTTCCCGGCCAGGTGACTAAGGCCTAACATACCAGCAAATATTACCTAACTCCCAGAGCCATCAGTGCTCGAATTGCTAACATTTCATTCGAGATCTGGTGGAAATGAATACATGGAAACATGTTTTACAGAAATAAGTTTCTGACTCCTCAACGCAGGACCGAAACCCAGTCTTTCGGGGGAGTCTAGGCTCTAGCATTAGCAATTCGATTCAAAGGTCATAAAGGAGTTGGAACCTAAGTACTACGTACCTGAGTTTTTTCCAAGGTGGGAGACTATGGCCTGACATACCAGTGAATTTTACCCAAATCTCCTACCCATCAGGGATCGAACATTTATATGATATATTATCATATATATATAATATATATATATATATAATATATTATATATATATATATATATATATATATATATATATATACATATACAAATCTATGCCATAGTGAACTGTGTTACATAAAATCCTGAAGAAAAGCAAGTTTATTGAACAAAATAGATAAATGAAGATGAGTGCATATTAAACTTTACTTAATGTTTTAATGTTCTAGAGTTTAGTTTTCTTATTACTTGATTGTGGTATCAACAGTTCATTACATCTCCAATAAATTTAAACAGAACCCGCGTAGTGAAATACGAAACAAAACAGACCATCTAAATGTAATGGCATGCAACTGAAGGTCATTAACTTGATACACAAATACGAAGATTCCTGTTGCGGTCCATCAAACATAGCTGCATGCTGCTGCTGCTGCCCCGCCAGACTGCAATGTCTGGCAGATGCTGTTTGTAATCCGTGAGCTCTGGAGCAGCTCTCCCTGATTAGTTCTTCGTACCATTCCAGCCCCAAATATGGAGATTCCTTCCTCCATGATGCTATGAAACCTAAGTTTATCTCCGTTCCAGTTGTTAAACTAAACTCAGAGGACTATATAACTAAAAAGTTAATGAAATTGTATTTCATATAAGCATTTCTTCTTGTGTGTGTGTCTGTGTGTGTGCATATTATTACTGAGCCGAAAGGAAGATGAGTAATCACATTTACATACCTGCAGCCTTAGAATTTATTGGAAGACCAAAGGTACCAAAAGTTAACTTTATGAGGCATTAGAAATAATTCTTTTAAAGAAATCAAATTACTTGATTTGTGGAAGATATTCAATATTTAGATTTTTTTTATGAACGGTATTGTTGATGGTTAAAAATATTAGTTTGTTAATCAGTTATCTTCATGCCATGAACGACTTTGTCCAGCCTGTTCTGTGAATAGGATTGTCCAACATGAAATGCAACTTTTAAAGAGTGCATTGCCCTAATTGAACATTCATGCTCTTCCCTTCTTGTAGTCACGCTTTTCTTGCTTGACCAACGTAGTCCCGAATAATACAGTGGTCAGACGGGTTAATACATTACGTTACAAAATTACTTCGGACTGAAACTGTTCCTTTTTTATTTTGATTTCCTTGAAGAAGTCAGTAGAATCGTTACTACAATTATAAAATGGAAATCGCCTTATGTTTTTAATAAAGTAAAATATTCTTTCAGTAATTTTGTTTTCCCTATCATGCTAGTTTAGGGGTGAAACAAAACTAAATCAGGACTATTGGATAGGATGTATTTCAACATATAATTATGAAGGAAATAGATCATTTCTTTGATATAGCATATGCCCAGTATCCATCCGCTGGCGTCGGCGTTAGATGTATTAATTGTTGTTATACTGGTCAGTAAAAATCGTGTTATATTTAGAAGTATGATGGCTACGAGATACTTTCTCTGAACCTTTATTGCATTCGGCTACAAGCAAAAATGACTCTTGTATTTTCAGGAAGACTTTATGACCTGCCTAAAAGTCGCTTGTTGACAATTAGGAAAATCTTTACATAACGCTAACTTCTTTTTGCTGTTCACTTCCTATATCGGCGAGAGAGAGAGAGAGAGAGAGAGAGAGAGAGAGAGAGAGAGAGAGAGAGAGAGAGAGAGAGAGAGAGAAATAAATTCTGTAACAGAATTCGAAAGAATAATAATGATTATAATCTTAAGTATATAAATAGATACATGAGAAACAAGACAAAAATATCTGCAAAAGCTACATTAGTATATTCAAAGAGAAATTATTTAGCCATGCAAAATTTAGATAATATAATGAGAATAATAAAAATAATAATAATAATGGTGACGAAGATATCAATGATGATATATCGTCTATGTGGGGGAAGTGCAATGTCAAAAAAGTGGTCATACACCTCATAGCAAGCGAATAATGTAGTGGCAAAAGCCCCCCAATGGAGCCTCTGAAAAATATTCCAGATACCATGCAGCAACAAGTTGTAAGCGCACCATCCAAAGGGAGTAGTAGAAAACATGCATGCAAAATTACACTGGGACTGCAATATTGAAACCGAAAGGGTGATGCAAGAACAATGACCAGACCTGACTTTGATCCACGAAACAAAAAGCAATGCCGCAGTGGAACTAAAGGCTGGTTGAAACAAGAGAGAGAGAAAAAATTGTTTTAAAAGTATCACGACCTGCTGGCTGAATTCAGAAGACTGCTGAATAGGCCAGTTGAGGTAGTGTCCAAAATCATCGGACCACAAAGCACGATACCAGATTCCCAGAGGGTAATCGTTGGTAAACTGGAAGACGAAGAAGCCCCGGATTCACCCAGAAGTCCGAGCTCTTAGAAACAGCTCGAACAGTAAGATAAATGATGGACTACAATAGAATAAAGAAGCAACTCATAACCCTGCACAGTAAAATCACCAGTCTTGATAAATAAACCGTGAACGACAAAGTACTACTACTACTGTTAATAATAATATAATAATAAAATAAGGGGCTGAGCCATTGACAAGGTAGAAATTAAATATGTAGAGACTGATATATAGATGGAGAAAGTGTTTTAATATATATATACCATATTATATATATATTATATATATATATATATACATACATACATATATATATATATATATATATATATATATATATATATATATATATATATATATAATATATATATATTGTAACGACCAACTTTGACAGTCACAATAATTTAGATGGCTATTTGCCAAATCAGGTCCTTTCACATCTTAATGATTTGGGTCAGAATGGTATAATAAATAAGAAAATACTCCAAAGGGCTTGATCACAGCAGTAAAATAAAGAATACTCAAAGGGAGATAAAACATACTAGAAAATAAGGAAATGTATTTATTATAAATATATGTCGTTAAATTAGACAGTTCCTGAAAAGCTGATTTTTTAGGGGTCGGAAACACATTCAGAGGCTACCATCATTCGCTTAGCTAACTTTCACTCGTTAAGTGAAAGGGAAAAGAAATTAGGGCGAGATAGGAATTTACCTAACACACCATTACATAAATGTTGTCTATCACTCAGTAGCAAGCACATGAAAAGAGAGAAGGGTAGTCTTAATCCTATTCCTATGATTTATACAATACCTAAAGAAAAACCAATATTTACACTTATAATTTATGATATATATAAATTGATGTTGATGAGAAGCCCTGAAGTTTTGCAGCAATAAGGCAGTCCAAAGGGCAGTAAAAAAAAAAAATTACACTCTGGCAGGGTGAAGACTGACACGTCAGCAGTGTCCCAAAGAGGAAGATGAATAAATCATATGCCCTTACCAAGTGTATTATATAGAGCAAGTCTTGTAACCACTCTGACAGACAAGCACGGCAGCAGTGGTGAGGGCAGAGTCCCAATATTACACCCGTAGGTAGAACAGGTGGGTGCAGGAGCATAACCATCACACAAGGATGAGGAGAGATAATCTCCTGTAGATGAAGGATCATAGCAAAGCACCAAAGCATCCCATTAAACAGTCCTCCAAACCTGTGATCTATATCTCCCAAAGATACTGCCAATGTAATGCCGCAGGTAAAAGCCACCCTTTCAGTTTC
>NC_087209.1:82422467-82439967 GCF_015104395.2 Macrobrachium nipponense
TGGCAGCGCTGTCTGTCCTTGTGCGACCTCTGACCTTCGTGATCAAATCACTATGTGGCAACAACCATGTGGTCAATTCAATATGGCGCCATTAATCCCTGCCTCGGCACAGGTTCCCTTCGATTCCATTACCAGCAAAGACAAAGGTAGCGTCAGTCAAAGTGGACGAGAGCTGAGTCAGAATTAATTCCTCAAAAGGAGTGATGTGTGAGTGGTAGAGGCGGCTGAACCTGTATTGAATTATGAATAAATGTCAGCTTACTTTACTTTGAAATGGAGTACACACACACACACACACACACATATATGTATATATATATATATATATATATATATATATATATATATATATATATATATATATAAATATATATATATATATATATACCTGCATCTGTTAATAATTTTTCAAAAGAGTTTGCTATCCGCTATAAAACGAAGACGGTTGGGCAATAATTCAAGCCTCAGCTGGACAGGCATTGTCACAACAATGTTATGAAACGTATTTGAAAGAGGAGGGCGGTGGTTAGGTAGACCTTAATTGGCTTCATTATTTTAGTATGTTGCTCAAACAGACAAAAGGAACAATTCTGCTGCTGGTTTCGGTAGTGGCTTTGTATTAGTTAATCACGGTTTGTGAGCAGGTCTTCTGATGCACTGCGATTGCATATGAATAAACATACATAGTAGTTTATACTTGTGCATGTTTGTGTACATATGGCTAGATTATCAAAATTCACCCGTATCAAGGAATCGCCTGTTCCAGAGGCAGGCACTAACATAATTTTCTTATTCACTTCCTTTGCTAACTATCAAGTAATAAATTAAACATTTTGATATGGGTATTGTCATCGGAAACTGAATAAATTTTCAATTTTAGATAACCATTTTTTGGGCCGTTTTACATAATATTAAAATCACTTGACTCAAACTATTAAGAACACCGTAGTAGCATAATATGCAAAGCAATTTCTAAACACAATTAAAAAGTTGGAAAAGGACTTAATCATAAAAGCTGCAATTTTATAAGGTCATAAATTTTTGGGCTTTACTCTCTATTAACGAAAATCTCGTAAAGGCTTTAAAACAGTGATTAGGTCTGTTCATTAAGTCAATAAAATTTTACTGTTTACTTCCTACTTCCTGCTACTGACTCGACAAGAAATGGTTAAAGTTTCAGTCTCTAAATGAACTTCAATCTGAGTGGAATAGAACGATTATTCTTCTTCCTCTGCAGCATGGAAAAATCATAACTCTCTCTCTCTCACTCTCTCTCTCTCTCTCTCTCTCTCTCTCACTCTCTTCTCTCTCTCTCTCTCTCTCTCTCTCTCTTGATAATGCATATGTAAGAGAGAAACACAAACATAATAACACCATACATGCATTCTCGTTTGAAGGGTTTTCAAAAAGCAACCCTTTATAATGTTCTTGTACTACGCTATTTCCTTTGTACACCTAACACAGCTTTATCCATTCATAAATGAAAAATAAATTAACTTGCCTTGCTCAGCATCTCATCGTTAACCACATCAATTCATTTTGTTTATTCAGGCTAACTTTCAATTTATACATACACACACACACACACACACATTACATAATATATATATATATATATATATATATATATATATATATATATATATATTATATATGATATATATATATATAGATAGTATATAGAGATATATATCTATATATATAATAGATATGATATAGTATATATATCTATATATATATATATATATAATATAGTATATATATATAGTATATATATATAGATATATATATATATGTATTTATATATAATAATATATATAATATAATAATATATATATAATATATATTGTATATACTTAGTATCTATATATATAGAGTATACATATATATATAGATATATATATATATATATATATATAGATAGAGTATATAATATAGATATATATTAATATATATAGATAGTATATATTATATATATATATACATATACTATATACATATATAATATAACATATATATATATCACATCCATTATATCTAATATCATATTATATATATATATATATATAGATATATATATATTTATCATATATATATTATATATATATATATATATATATATATATATATAGATATATATATATATCTGTATTTATATATATATATATTATATTTATATATATATATATATATTATATATACTATGATATATATATTATATATATATAGTATATATATATATATATATTATAATATATATCTATAATATATATATATTATATATCTATATCTATATATATATATATATATCATATATATTATAATATATATATATATAGTAGTATATATATATATGTATCCTATCATCATATATATAATCTAGATGAATATTTTCTAAACCTAGAGTGTATCTTTGAATATTATATTATCCAGTGCGGTTTCATGGCAACGTATGTTCGGCCCCAGGTACCAAGCTTTCTGCCTTTTTGTTTTCATCCGCTCCCTTTTGTCACTTCACCCATAGTCGTCCAACTTCTCTGACTTTATAAACCTAGCTCCAATCTACTTCTCTCCGCAATTTATTTATTACCTTTTTATGAATAAATTTTTAATGAAAAATAAGAAAGTATGAAGTTTAATTTTAAAGGCCTTAGGTATGTTAGAGTGCGCCTTTTATAATCTGAATATGAGTAGTGGATATGAATTTAGTAACCCTGAATGACGTAAAATGAAATTTGCTTACTTTTCTTTTACCAGAAAACAGTGGATTGTGGTTGTTCTAGTCCTATCCTTCTTTAACCTACGTGAATTTTGATCACAGAACACAGATGCAAATAGTTTTATTGGAGTGTCTATTTTAGAGTAGACAAATAGGTAGACAGATGAATTCATCTTTGTTTTATCCGTTAAATTGTAACGAAAATCGATATAAAAAGATGTTAAAATCGGTGAAAAGCCAGGTTATCTATACCTCGTTTGATTGGTAAATCGCAAGTTACAGTTAGTGAGCTCGATAAATACAGAATCTGTTTATTTCATTTTTACATTTCAAACGTATAATTTCTGTTAGAAATTAAAACGAAACATAATTCAACGCTATTCGTCCCTTTGAGCCTGTGTTCTACGACTTCCTTTTCTTAGATCCGGTTTTTCTCTGGTTTTGATTCTGTTGTCCCTCAAGAGAACGTTTGCTTGACACGATTGAAGAGAGAGAGAGACCTTACCTTACCTTACAGACCTTACATCTTGTTCGGGTTGCCCCAGGTCCCTCAGTGTGAGGCACCTCTAATGTCTACCAGAGAGTGCTAGTACATCTTCCGGTATATTTTGCATCTTCCAATCTTGGATGGTCTGGGATGCAGTTTAGATATTTGTCGAGCTTATTCTTAAACACATCTACGCTCACTCCTGATATATTCCTCAGATGAGCTGGCAACGCATTGAATAGGCGCTGCATTATCGATGCTGGTGCGTAGTGGATTAATGTCCTGTGTGCTTTCCATTATTTTTCCTGGTATAGTTTTTGGGCACTATTAATCTACCTCTGCTTGCTCTTTCTGATATTTTTAGTTCCATGATATTTTCTGCTATTACCTTCTATCTGTTTCCATGCCTGAATTATCATGTAGCGTTTCTCTTCTCCTTTCTAGACTATATAATTTTAAGAATTGTAGTCTTTCCCAGTAGTCTAGGTCCTTAACTTCTTCTATTCTAGCTGTAAAGGACCTTTGTACACTCTCTATTTGTGCAATATCCTTTTGATAGTGTGGGTACCATATCATATTGCAATATTCAAGTGGACTACGAACATATGTTTTTATAAAGCATAATCATGTGTTCAGCTTTTCTTGTTTTGAAGTGCCGTAACAACATTCCCATTTTTGCTTTACATTTTGCCAACAGAGTTGCTATTTGATCATTGCATAACATGTTCCTATTCATCATCACACCAAGGTCTTTAACTGCTTCCTTATTTGTGATGGTCTCATTATTAGGTCCCTTATATGCATATAGCTTTCTTTCTCTGTCTCCATAATTTATTGATTCAAATTTATCAGAGTTAAATACCATCCTATTTACCTCTGCCAATCATATACTTTGTTAAGGTCTCTTTGTAGAGCGTTCCTATCTTCATCACAAGTAATTTCTCTACTTATTCTTGTGTCATCTGCGAACTACTCACTACCGAATCCTTAACATTATTGTCTATGTCTTCAATCATAATAACAAACAGTATTGCAGCTAACACCGTACCTTGCGGCACACCGGATATTACCTTGGCTTCATCCGATTTCTCGTCGTTTGCAATAACTATCTGTTTTCTGTTGTGTAAAAATTCTTTTAAACCATCTTCCTACTTTATCCACGATATTGTGTTTTCTAATTTTCTTCGCTAATATATTATGGTCTACTTTATCAAAAGCTTTTGCAAAGTCTAAATAAACCACATCTGTTTCATTTCCGCTTTTCATATTTTTGAATATGTTTTCACGGTGGACTAACAGTTGGGTTTGTGTACTTTTTCCGGGTACGAAACCATGTTGTCCTTTATTAAAACAAATTATTTTTTTTTAAATGTTTCATAATATTTTTCTTCATTACCCTTTCATACACTTTATAATATGTGATGTTAGACTCACAGGCCTATAATTACTTGCCTCTAGTCTTGGTCCACTTTTGAAAGTAGGGGTAATATATGCTAATTTGTGCTCATCATATATCTTGCCTGTATCTACACTTTGTCTTAATAATATTGCAAGTGGCTTTGCGATAGAATGAAACTACTTTCTTTAACAAAAATAGCAGGAATTCCATCAGGCCCTGCAGCAGCTCCATTTTTAATTTCATTAATAGCCTGCACAATATAGCTCATTAATATCTATGTCAGCTAAATATCACTATTTTCATACCCTTACTTTTATATCATTATCTTCATTATCTATTCTAGGGGTTGAATTCTCTCTTCATATCGTTCTGCCAGTATGTTGCAAATTTCCTTTTTTTCATTCGTTAATCTCCCTTCAATTCTCAGAGGGCCTATTTCTATTCTTCTTTTATTCAATCTTCTTCGCATATGAGTATAATAGTTTGGGGTTTTGCTTGATATTTAATAGGGTTTTTTTCTTCCAAGTCCCGTTTTTTCATTTTCTTTTGATTGTATAATCTTTTGTTCTGCATTTTCTATCTTACTTTTTAGTTATATAACTTTCCATGCATTTTTTTCTTTGCAAGACCTTTTTCCACTTTCTGATTTTCTGGAACAAGATCCTTCTGTCTCTTGGTATGCATGAATGATGTTTACTTTTCTTCTTCGGTATATATTTTTCCACTATTATCTCCAATATTTTATATAATATCTCCGTATTTACCCTTATGTCATCACTTACGAAAATGTTATCCCAATCTTTGTTTAATTCTTCATTAATTTTCTGACATTTTATATTTTTACTGTAGAAGTTGTATTTTCCATATCCTTCCCACTTTTTCATTTCTTGCTTATCTCTATTTTCACTTGCTTTGGAATGAACTGTTAATTCTATGACATTATGGTCTGAAAATAACTCGCATTATAAAAAACTATTATTTCTTTAACATAATTCATCTCGTTCACAAATACTAGGTCTAAAGTATTTTTTTTCCTTTCTTGTTGGCAGGTGATTTATTTGTTGAATGTTGTATTCTAGTAGCATATCTAATAGCTTTTTCAAATTGCCTCTTATCTTCTGCACTACTATTACTCTCTTTTTTTTATATGTATAAGTACAACCCACAATCTCCTATTCGTTCTTTCCATTCTACGAAAGGAAAGTTGAAGTCACCAGATAGGAGAATAGTCCAGTTCCTTGTGATTTTTCTACATATATCATCCAATTTTTCAATTATTAAGTCAAACTCTTTAGTATTAGGAGGTCTATATATTACTATGTTCATCAATTTTTCAGATTCAAATTCTACCGCTATTAGTTCACATTCTGAGTTACTATTTATCTCATATTTTCCTTGTTTTTTGTCTTTCCCATATATTGCGGTTCCCCTTGAATTCCTATTTTTTCTATCTGATCTATAAGTTTGGAACCCTTTTATTTGATCATCATTCCCAGTCTCTTGGGAATACCAGGTTTCACTTATATTCATTATATCTATTTTCTTTTCATTTGGGTTAGTTCTTCTAAGTACTCTATTTTTTCTTTTTGAAGTTACTCGTAACTAAACCCTGCGCATTCATACTATGATGGTTTGCGTGTTTTTCTCCTTCATTTAATACTGATAGTAATAAGGATTTTCCCATGTCTCTTTCTGTTCTGGTATGTTGTTCTTTTTTTCATTTCAGAAATTCTGACATTAAAAAATCCAACTTTTCCATAATATTTGATCTTCCTTCATCATAATTATTCATTTTGTGTCTGAATCTGCAATTTTCTCCGTTTCTGCAATATCCTCTTGCATAATAAATACAGTTATTATCTCTTGAGTAGAATTTCGGAGCTGATGCTTTGAAATTTTTTTGCTGACACCTCTGCATATCTCATTGGTGGTTTGCTTTTCTCTTTTACCTGATATTCTTGATTTCTCTCTTATTTGTTTCTTTCTTATTTTGGATTTTATTACTTGGTTGGTTATTTATTTGATTATGATTCATGCTACAGGGTGCATATATTTTGCATTTTTTGTCGAACTTACATCCTTTTCCTTCTTTTAGGTTTTTACAATATTTTTGGATGCAGATCTCTGCAATCATCCCCATATCCATCTAAGTATGCACATTTACCATATATTTCATAGTTTTGACATATCTTAGGATGTTTGTAGTAACATCTTTCTCCAAATCTGCATTCCCTCTTTTCAAAAGGTTGCAGATTTTGTCTTGTCTTGTCTATTTTTTCCTCTTTCCCGTCATTGTATAGATCTGGGTAGAGCCTCTTCGGGATTTGCTTTTCTGTTGTCATATCGTAATTTATTTCTTCGTAGGTATGCTGCTTTATTGCCTCATATGTAGTATCAATGAGTATCTCTGCATCCATACTTTTATCTTGTTTCTTTGTTTTCCTTATTTTTTTCTGTCATTTCATTTTTGTTTACTTCTCTTCCGTTTCCTCTTCTTCTTTTTCTTCTTCTTCTTCTCTTCCTCTTCTTCTTCATCCTCAACTATTTGTACATTCAATCTTGATTTAATAACATTGTCTATCCATGTGAGGTTGAGGGGGGAGAGAGGGAGAGAGAGAAAGAGTGAAAGTGAGGGAGAGTGAGGGAAAGAGAGAGAGAGTGAGGGAGAGAGAGAGAGAGAGAGAGAGAGAGAGAGAGAGAGAGAGAGATACTGAATGATGAGGAGATAAAAACGAATTACGCCTAGAACGTTACAATATCCAAAAGAGATAAATGATTACCAAAATGAATTTGCTGCTCCACGTCTATCAAAGGCAGCATAAATTTTGCAAGATAAAACGAGTTATATCATCTGTCAGTTTAAAGGAAAATGTCCTGAGTAGTAAACAATTTTAAAAAGTATATATATCTGAGACTATGTTCGTTTTGGTGACTAGGACGTTTCCTCACAACAGCAGTTGCTTTCGTAGATGTTGTCGGATAGAAGATTCCACATCTCTCAGGCAAAAAAAAAAAAAAAACAAAAAAAAAAAAAAAAAAAAAAAAGCTTAACGTCACCCTGCTAGAGCGAAATTTGGTGGATGCCGGTTTAATGTACAATATAGCTGAATTTCTCATATATAATGCAGACTTGTACGCCAGCATAAATTTTTATTTTTAGCGACAATAAGATGCTAATGCGTTGAAACAATGTTCCATCTGTATCAGGTTTGAATCATGGCGTTTTGTGTAAGGTTCTTTCAATGATCGTCTCGTATTTCAAGGATTTCACCATAAAAGTCCGCCACTAAAGAATGGTGGAGTTCCCAGGGCTGAAAAGTATCTATAATTCACAAATGCAGGCATATGCTTGTTAACAGAACACAGATGGGTTTCTCAAGAAGAGATGAATCGCTGTGAGGAAAAGATTTTCCATTACGTTTATAACTTCCCCTTCTCTAATACAGTAGGCTACAAAGATAAACTCCTGCAGTATGTGAATATGTTTATTCTTGCATATTGAAAAAAAAGAGAAGGGTTGAGTAAAAACATTCTTATTAATTTTGACATGATTTTTATAGTGTCATCGTTTGGTTCTTGCAGTCCTCAAAGATCACCTTTAAAATGAGTGGAATTGCGGTAAAGTACTCGACTCATAATATTGCTAAAGCCCAGTCACCACCCGAATTAAGGTTTCCAAGAGCCTATACAAACAAGATCCTGCTCATGTCCTTTTTGAAGATGATTGATGGAAAGTTATAGGAGGGACAACGATAGAGAATTATTACTATAAAAAGCAATTCATGTGTGGAGTTTAAAGGTTGGAGGCTTCCGATAGCTCCTGCCTTCCTTTACTCAAGAGCTTGCTTTGTCTGTCTGTCTGCCTCTCGCATAGCTATACAAACGCGCACTCGTTACCGACCTGGATTTTATAATTCCCCGGTGAACTTTTACATTTTTTACTGAGATTTTTGCTTTGCGCGTAATTTTTCTAGTACTCTTTCTCTTTCCTACTGTTTGATTATTGTTGTACTATCGTTAATTGTCGACTTATTTTCACGTATGTCATTTTTGTTGTATCTTTAGTTACGTTAATTTGAGTTTCTGTTCTCTAACGCCAACTTTACCATTTTTACTTTTATTAGCTTTCCTAAGACGCTCTCTTTCTCGCTTTATCACATTTACTCTATCAAAATGTGTCCTGTTAGTCATACACATCCGATTCTTTGCAGTTTCTGTGTGTGTGCGTGTGTGTGTGTGTGCGTGTGTGTGTGTGTGTGTGTGTCACGGATCAGTAGACAACATAAGGGCTGAAAATGTCTGAAGTGAAATGTTGGCCCGAATGGCGACAACGACCACCCAAGTTGTAATGGACACAATATAGGTTTTGTTAAAAGCTCCATTTGTGGAAGGAGGACGTTTGAGAGGAAAAGAGAAACAGACACAAACTTTCTTAAATATATTATTATTAGCCACGCTGCCGCCTTGGGTGTAGAAACAGAATACCATAAGTACAATGGCAAATCAACTCCGTAAGGAAAAAGAAACAATGCAAAAGAAAATAAGCAATGAAGGAAAAATATCTAAGAAAAACAATGAAATTTCAAAGAAATAAACCTAAAGATGAGACGCATATGAAAAAGAAAAAGCATTGACCAGTTCTAACTTCTGAAGTCACAAAAATTATATTATAAGACAAGGAAGATCATTCCCTAATTTGGTATTAGCTAAGACAAAATTTCTCAAAAATTATGGTATTCAAACTCCAATAGGGATGCTGTGTGTCCAGCATAACTGGTTATTGGTATACCTCGGGATATTGTCATTCGTGAGATGATCCGAACTATTACGAAAGTTTGAAAAGTATATGACAAGATATTGTTTGCATATATACGAACTCACGCGCACACGTATGCATACATACACACACATATATAAATATGTGTGTGTGTACATGTAAGGTTAGTCTTACGTCCGGAAAGAATGAGTTAGTATTCCATATTTAAACCACCTGTATCTAAAGATTAAAAAAATCAAACTTGGCAGCAATGTCTCCTGTCTCCCCAAGGATGGAATAGTAAACAATGTTCGCATTTACAACCGTCTTTCCCGGGACGGGACGGACAGGAACTAAGAGGAATCTCTGGCCTTCTGGAACGACTTCCTTCGATGTTCATCTTTCGGTGAAAAGGATGTTATTCACTCTCACAATGCGTTGTAGAATACCGACGTTTTGGCGGGTCACAGTTGCAGTTTTTTATATGCCTTCTGATAACTTTGCTTGGAGTCATTGTTTGATGGAGACGATATTTTTGATAATATCGTAGCCGTGTGTGTGTGTGTGTGTGTGTGTGTGTGTGTGTGTGTGTGTGTGTGTGTGTAACTTCCTAACCAGAAGTCGTAACTTTAGTTTTGTGCCAAGAAAAAAGTTATTGGGAGCTTCTTGTAAAAATGGCTGCGAAATTCTTAAAGACGACTGAAAGCGTGCTGCTCGTGTGAGACATCGTCCAGAAACAGAACTTGTTTGTTTATACTTTTACTGTGTTCCAGTTGCTTTACCTCTGACCACCTTCACTCGGTACCTTTGGTTATCTTTCTTGGGTTACCCTTTGTTTATTGTATTATCTGGGTTACCCTTTGTTTGCTTATTATTAGCGATAATATCTTGTCTTCGTTGAGTATCTTTTGCTCAGCTTTTTCAACGGTATATTATTCATTCCATTGTCTTACCTTGATATTCTTTCTGTCACCTTTTGTCCTCAGTTGAGCATCTTATGATTCGTACCGAACAAAGGAAACTTTTGAATGTGAATTGGAACAAGATGCAAATCAATGTGGTTTATGTTACTCTCTGACAGTTTTAGCGAAAGCTAATTAAAGAGACGTCTTTTATGGCGATATGAACTTATGTTAGATGTTGCCAGATTTATTATCTTCCAACCAGACTCGTCTTTCACTTTTGGAGTTTTATTACATTTCTGTGAATGAGCTGAAAGGAATAGAATTATGTCCGTTCCAAAATATGTTGTTGATCATTGCGAGTTTTGTAGATTCGCATATTCCTAAGTCAACAAACATCAGATAAAGCGCTACAGTATCTATACCAGTTTGTGGCAAGATCAGGACATCAGTGAAGCACAGAAAAAAATAAAATCTTAACACTCATCTTTTATTGAAAACTGTGCTTATATGTACTCGTGTTCAATTGGCTTTTATTGGAAAAAGACTATCAAATGTTTTCCGATAATTCTCTGTTCAAGCAATATATGTAATTATGCCTACTGAAGTTACCAAAACCCCCAGGAAAATATGCCACTGGAGTTTCTTCAGCCTTCTTTTATTTATAGGTTTAAAAACTATAATTGTTCAATACACTCTGTCAGTATCATTAACAATTAACGTGTATAAGATTTTCTGTAAAATCCAAATTTCCTTTACGGTAAAGAGAGACATAACCATAGATGCCAAAAAAATCTCTAAAACCGTAAAATTTAACAATCTCTAATTAAAACTCTTCTGATAATGTTGTGATAAGCTATTTAAAATACCTGTGAAAAATTGGAATCTATAAATTCTTGTGGCAAGCATTCACTTTTGCCTGCTTGACCTAGATTCTGCAATCTAGCTTCACTAAAAATACAGTCGCTGTCATCGGATATTATTTGCATCGAACAGTTGGGAGAAAGACATAAAAAGACTGTTAAGCGGTGAATCCCCATTCACCGCTTAACATCCTTTTTATGTCGATGTCCCAACTGTCGTAGAAATGAGAGCGACTGTATTTTTTGTGAAGCTAGATCACAGAATCTAGGTCAAGCAGGCAAAAGTGAATGCTTGTCACAAGAATGTATAGATTCCAATTTTTCACAGGCATTATAAATAACTTATCACAACATTATCCGAAGAGTTTTAATTAGAGATTGTTTAATTTTACGGTTTTAGAGATTTTTTGGCATCAATAGTTATATCTCTCTTTACCGTAAAGGAACTTGAATAGATATTTTCAATTGATAACCTCTGAATACTTCTACGTTTATATATCACTGAATTTACAATTAAGGTTAACTTTACATATGGGTTTTTTTGAGAAAATCTGTAAGTTGAAAATTTTGAAGTGTCTTTACGTGCAGTATTAGTGTTATCAAATTCAAAATGTTTATATTGTGCCGCAAAATCGAAAAACAACGAATTTGGGAAATCCATAAATCATGAGCAAATAAGTATTTCTGATGCCGTTTATGATACCTGATTGAAACGTAAAAAGGAGAGAAAAAAAATTTGTGACACTTAAGGATTATCCTTTCCAGTATTTTCCTATATATTATACAAAGAAGAGGAGAAACGTAAGGTGAGTAAATAGTTCCCCAAGAAATTTTATGAATTTAAGATTAAGAATATTTGGGAGATGACATTTTAATGACAATTAGATGAATTTCATATGCGGTACGTGTCGCCTATGTATCATCAACTGTTAAACTCTGAAATCATTCTGAAAGTGACTACACGAGTATAAGATAATGTCTTTTTCAAAGTCGTATCTGAGAGATCTTTCCCGACCTCGGCTCCTCTTTCCTGCCTTTGCTCTTTCCCCTTTCTCCCTCCATGTACCTCTCTTCCTATCATTTCCTTTAGCTGTAATTTCACACTCCTCATTTCTTCTTCATTCACCTTCCAGTCCTCGCTCGTTCACCTCACTCCTTACTGAATTGCCCCGTCTTTCGTATATCATAATATGAACTTTTCTGAATGGGGGATTCCACAAGTACTGAAAGTCAGCGCCTTGAAGACATTTCTCCCCTTTTTGTCCATCTGTTCTCCCGCCCGATTCTCTGCTATTTTTCTTGGAGATTTTATTGAAGCCCTCTTTGCTATCAATATTTTGGATGGCCAGGTTGCCTTTGAATACTTGTCTTTGAGAGATAGCATTGTTCGGGTGACTCAATTGACCTCTAAGGAATTGAATGTATTGTTAAGGTACTGTAAATTCTTTTCTGAACCTAGTAATGAAAGCTTTGTGTTAGTATTATTACTCCTTGTTTGGAATATTTTTCTTATATCAGAAGTGAAGATTTTTCGTTTTTTTTATAACATAATTTTGCATATTTAAATGAATGTACGTTTAACACACTCCCCATTGTAACGATGATTACGTAAGGTCGTCAAGAGTTTTACGATTCTGGTCCTCTCAAAACATGTCAGAACATATTATAAGTAAGACTTTTTTGTCTTGCAAATAACGTTGTTTCTCAATTGTTTACCTATGGCATCGCGAAATGATAACGTAGTGTCTTCCCTTCAAGCAAAAGTTTACTGGTTCTTGTTTCTTTTTTTTCAGTATTAAAAAAAACTGCGTTCAATCCTGCTTTTAAAAAGTTAAGGAAACTAATCCCATGCATACACACAAATATAATTAACTCTCTCTCTCTCTCTCTCTCTCTCTCTCTCTCTCTCTCTCTCTCTCTCTGTATTATATATATATATATATATATATATAGATATATATATATATATATATATATATATATATATATATTATATATATATATATATATATACATACATATATATATATATATATATATATATATATATTATATATATATATTTCAATGAAGGAACAAAATTATAAAGGAAATCTTAACAATAATCTAACCTGTATTTACATATATATTCGCTAATAACGTAGTTGCAATTTTAGTCTAAGAAGATTCCATATTTATATGGACTGAACACGACAGCATACAAGCAACTTCCCATTTTGGTAAGAAACTTCAGCCTGAAGAGCTGTTCATTATAGATAAAGCAGGGAGTGACTTCCTCCAACCACGACCTAATCCCCCAAAAATAATAATAATAATAAACTTGCCGTATCCAATTTTATCTCAAGATCTTACCTTTTCATGGCCATTACACACTCAAAGATCGATTCATAAATTTTTAGAATACCTCACGTAGGACAGAAAATCTGAAACTGAGACACAAAATTGAAGACGAAGTCACTTTCCAGTACAACTGAAAAGGACTTCAGAGTAGGTTTCATGATTGATCGATTTCAAGACCTGCCCTCGGTTCACCTTTCTATTGCTGATATAGAAAGAAACAATAATGACAATAACGATAATAATGATGATGCTGACGATGATGATGGCGACTAAGTGAGGCCGGAAAGAAGGAGGAGAAAGAGGAGGAGGATGAGGAGGAAGAGAAATAGGACTGAGAAGGCGAAAATTATAAGAGCATAGCCATAAATCAAAGGAAAATAATCAACCTAATATTAATGCTAATACTAATCTAATACTAACGCCGCTGGTACTCTCAGTTTCTTTAACGACGATTGTAATAGTGAAGGCAATGAAAAATGTGATAGCAATTATTATAATAATCATTATGAATTACTATAAATGATTTCAACAAGCAGAAAAAGGCCAGAGTACGATACATACGTGTGTGCATGGGTAAAGGAGTTCCAGTTACCCTAAATCAGGGGTTTTCAACCTGGGGTACGCGTCAGGGGTACGCTCTTTACTTTTTTTTATGGAATTCTTAATGTTTACCATATTACTGGTTATGTCAGGAGAGTTATGTACTTACTTCCCCTCTGTACAGTTTTTCTGAGTTGGTTTTGTTTTCCACTTTATACAAAGAGAAGGGGGTACATTACTGACATTACAAATACCCGAAAGGGTACTTGGGGAGGAAAAGGTTGAAAATCCCTGCCGTAAATAAATCTTGCTCCTGGAAATGATTATAGAGAATACTATTCACCAATCTCCATTTTGGCGTCTGAACCTCCTGTAGATTTAAAACCAACTTGAAGTCTTCTTATCGTGAGAAATCGCAGAGCATTAAATCTCCGGGGATACAACGACGCAGCAGTTGTATATAATATGTTGTCTGCCGAGAGCGGAGTTCACCAGATCTCCCCATTCATATTCCTCAGTCAATGTCTCATCCGATTAGCCACGACAATCCTTCAGAAAATAAACAAAACAAATTATGGACCTCCATCGCATGTGGATATGGCGGTTTCTCCGTCTCACGGTCTTGCGTGAGAAATCCTCGAACGTCTGAGATCTCACGTTGCCTAGATTTTGTGAGAACTTAAAAAGACACATCTTTCATCTGCACTTCAGGTATCGAATAAATGGGCCTATTTCATGTCCTCCACCGATTAAATAAATTAGGTTAGCCTTTTATTATGTTTATGCTACCTAAGGTAAAAAAGATAAATTAAAACATTGAACAATTAAAGTTTAGTCTATATTATTATTATTATTATTATTATTATTATTATTATTATTATTATTATTATTATTATTATTATTATTATTTTATTATTATTATTATTTTTTGGTCTATCACAGTCCTTCAGTTCAACTGCGTGGTATTTATTTTCTTACTATGTGCGCCGTTTCTAGGATGACACTCTTCTGCATGAGTCCTGGAGCTACTTCAGCGTCTAATTTTTCTAGATTCCTTTTCAGGGATCTTGGGATCGTGCCTAGTGCTCCTATGATTATGGGTACGATTTCCACTGGCATATCCCATATCCTTTTTATTTCTATTTTCAGATCTTGATACTTATCCATTTTTTCCCTCTCTTTCTCTTCAACTCTGGTGTCCCATGGTATTGTGACATCAATGAGTGATACTTTCTTCTTGACTTTGTCAATCAACGTCACGTCTGGTCTATTTGCACGTATCACCCTATCCGTCCTGATACCATAGTCCCAGAGGATCTTTGCGTGATCGTTTTCTATCACTCCCTTAGGTTGGTGCTCGTACCACTTATTACTGCAAGGTAACTGATGTTTCTTGCACAGGCTCCAGTGGAGGGCTTTTGCCACTGAATCATGCCTCTTTTTGTACTGGTTCTGTGTGGAAGGGCATTCGCTTGCTATGTGGTTTATGGTTTCAATTTTCGTATTGCACTTCCTACATATGGGAGAGATGTTATTTCCGTCTATCGTTCTTTGAACATATCTGGTTCTTAGGGCCTGATCTTGTGCCGCTGTTATCATTCCTTCAGTTTCCTTCTTTAGCTCTCCCCTCTGTAGCCACTGCCATGTGTCATCGCTGGCTAGTTCTTTAGTCTGTCTCATGCATTGTCCGTGCATTGGTTTGTTGTGCCAATCCTCTGTTCTGTCTGTCATTCTCCTGTCTCTGTATATTTCTGGGTCCTCGTCTACTTTTATTAGTCCTTCTTCCCATGCACTCTTTAGCCACTCGTCTTCACTGGTTTTCAGATGTTGCCCCAGTGCTCAGTTCTCGAAAGGAAGGAGGGAGATGACTACTAGGTATAGTAGTCATCTCCCTCCTTCCTTTCGTGTTATGTATAGTCTGTCCGTATTTGCTCTTGGGTGTAGTTCTTTGTGTATTGTCATATGTTTCCTGGTTTTCTGATCTATGCTGCGGAGTTCTGCCTTCGTCCATTCGACTATTCCTGAGCTGTATCTGATTACTAGCACTGCCCATGTGTTTATGGATTTTATTATATTTCCGGCGTTGAGTTTTGACTTGAGTATCGCCTTGAGTCTCTGCATATATTCCTTCCTGATCGTGTCCTTCATCTCTTGGTGTTTTATATCCCTCCTTCCATTATTATTAGTTATTATTATTATTATTATTAGTAGTAGTAGTAGTAGTAGTAGTAGTAGTAGTAGTAGTAGTAGTAGTATTTACAAGTACTAATATAAAAAACCTAAAAAGAGAGAAGAGACTGTAAGTTAGAAAATCAGGTTTATACGATGATTTAAATGCCAGGGGCATTAGAATTAAAAAGAAAGAGATAAAAAAGAGGCATTAATGAAATTGGAAAAAACTTATACTCCATAAATGAGTTTAATTATTCGCTATCGGAACACAGATGCTATAACTGAATGTTCTAGTGACGATGGACGAAAGATAACTTTAAAACCTGAAAATAATTAAATCACCAACCTCACTGATGCTATAGCTGGTCACCCCGTATTCATTTAATTAATCTTTTCCTTTGTACGTGTAGAAAATATTTGATCTATTGAACCAACCCATTTAAAGTTTATCTCCAAAAGAAGGAAACGTTAAAACGATTTTGAAATAATCAAAACAAGGGTGATCAAATTACTTCAACTATGAATAAAACAAAATGCAGAAAAATATGATTGAGAAGTGTCACAAATTAACTATTTAAATAAATATCCCAATAAAAAGAAAGAAGAATTCTTTCGAAAATTGGAGAAAATATTTCTAACGAATTCATTATTAATAGTCTTTCCCATTTCAGTAAATCTAGGAGGTCTGTGGCTCTTACACTCAATCAAATTATGTTTATTAGGAGTTATATGGAGTTTTTAGTGTTCGCTATTGTTTGCAACATTCAACTGAACTCATCACTTTTACGAGATCCAAATACTTAATAATATACCGAAGTACGTCAATGATGAAATTATTCCACATTAAGCATAAATGAGACAGATTTAAAATTCCTTTTTTTTTATTTTATACATTCTACACAAACATTATCGTTTGAAATACAGAAAATTAAATGGGCGAAAACAAATTATTAAAAGAAGCGCCAACACTACATTAATTTGATTAATAATGAAAAGTGTTCCGGAGGGACTGAAAAAAGGCTGAATGACCTTCAAACTTCTCAATTTCCACGACTGTTTTAGAGTCGTTGTCATTATAAAACCTTTAGTACAAATGAAGAAGGAATCAAGAAACTTCAGCTAATGTGGAGAGATTCGAACCAGTGAACAACTGGTTGGGGTGAGCTTAAGCTGACCACTCAGCTATCAAGGAGAAATTAAATATGCTTCAGCTCATATATATTACATATATCTATTCCAATTCAGATATATATATATATATATATATATATATATATATATATATATATATATATATATATATATATATATATATATATATA
>NC_087209.1:82445566-82460566 GCF_015104395.2 Macrobrachium nipponense
AATTAACGTTCAAAAGAAACCAGTTTACAAAAATATAGGAGTTATTAAAATCCCTTGCGAGGACTGTGATAAGTTATATTTTGGTTTCACTGGTAAATCTCTCTCAGAAGGATTAATGCAACATAAACGATCAGTTAGATATGGACAACACAGGTCAGCAATTTTCCATCATAATTATAAATAATATGAACCATACCACTGATTGGAACTCTTCCCGAAGTTTATACAAGAGCAGCTGTCGATACAAATATCAGGGGTGGAAACTCCACTAATAAAACAACAAAATAATGGGATTAACATTTCAAATGGAAGTTGGGATACAGACCAAATAGATAACATCTTTCTTAAGGCAACTATGAAGCGGATTAAGAAAATTAACAGAATCCATGATGGCTCAGCGACGTCCCCGGGCATCACTGAAGGGCATAATTATTTCCTACTATATATTCTCTGTAATGAAACTCCTTCTGTCATCCACTGCTTGATAAGGGTGGAAGAAAGTCCACTGAAATATAGTCCTTAGGTTTAAGAAATCATTTTAATGGGCCTTTTATACTTTATATATATATATATATATGTGTGTGTGTGTGTACTCACACACACACACACACACACACACACACACACACACACATATATATATATATATATATATATATATATATATATATATATATATATATATATATATATATATATATATATATATATATATATATATATATATATATATATATATATATATATATATATATATCCTTAGAAGACGGAGCTGCAGCTCTAGGTACATCTCATCAGGGGAACCATAGGGGAAGGCATCGTACTCAGGTACATTTATTTCGCCGACGTTTCACGACTCATAGTCGCATTCTCAAGGCTATAATTAAAGATAAACACACGAACATTAAAACTACGCACTGCATAATTTATAAAAACTACGCAATATTTAAAATTCAATGAACATCAACATCAGAATGTAGAACATTTAAAAATTTATGAATCTCTTAAAACAGAAAAACATAAAATTATGTACAGTACAGTTACATTAAAATTATTAAAAAAATTACGGAAAAAGCATACAAAAAATTATGATATGAGTGTAATTTTTAAATAATTTTAATGTAACTGTACTGTACATAATTTAATGTTTTTCTGTTCTAAGAGATTCATAAATTTTTAAATGTTCTACATTCTGATGTTGATGTTCATTGAATTTTAAATATTGCGTAGTTTTTATGAATTATGCAGTGCGTAGTTTTAATGTTCGTGTGTTTATCTATAATTATAGCCTTGAGAATACGACTATGAGTCGTGAAACGTCGGCGAAATAAATGTACCTGAGTACGATGCCTTTCCCTATGTTTCCCCTGATGATATATATATATATATATATATATATATATATATATATATATATATATATATATATATATATATACATATATATACAGATATATATATATATATATATATATATATATATATATATATATATATACATATATATATATACATATATATATATATATATATATATATATATATATATATATATATATATATATATATGTATATATGTATATATATATATATATATATATATATATATATATATATATATATATATATATATATATATATACATATACATATATATATATATATATATATATATATATATATATATATATATATATATATATAAGTAACTGGTGCTGGAAACACAAGAAATATATAGAAAATCCAAATCCTGACAGGTAAGCAATCATTTTCATATTAAAACAAGCTGAATCTTGTACGTCTTAGATGTCATAACTAACACTTTTCGTATTTGACTAAGGTTCTTTACCATCACAGTTGCTGGCCGTTCACTCGGAAATATGAGGTAAATCTTACCGTTCCCTAACATTATATTTGGATGAGTAGTTATGGAGCAGAGGAACCCTTAATTCTTTTAATAAATCGCAGGAAAAGCTGCCAAGAATCTTATGGAAAACTTGGTAAAAGATAAATAAGGCTTAGGAGGTATTTCCAGGAGGCAAGGAAAACTTACAATAAGTTTAAGCCAGAAAGCAAGAGAGAGAGAGAGAGAGAGAGAGAAAGAGAGCCAAGACGTAATTCATGCAATGACACGATAACTTAAATTTGTGAACTCCCAAAAATTATATTTTAACAATGTTTCCCTCTCCTGTGGCCGTGTTTTTTTTTTTTTTTTACGGAACTCCATTGTCATATTATTATGAAAGCTCATAATTAAATGCTTAAACATACAAGTCTTGACGTCTCCTTAGCAGTAATTAAGAGTTGTGAAAACTTTATTTTGTATATGCGTTGTGATTCATAGAAGCATTGCAACGCACGCTTTAAACTTGTTTTGGTCGCATTTCACAAGAGGAAAATTTTCCTTCTCGTTCTTAGTGTTATACATTATTTTTTAACGCTTGTAAGTGATATGCACTTTCCCTGGTCTTCACTTTTCTTTGCCCATCCTGAATGTGTGTGCTATTATAACAGAAGGAGGACTTATAACGGGTCCTTTTAATTATTTTTGATGGCATTGTCATGTACATTATGGCCTACAGACTATGCATCCTTTGAATATTTGGTGTTTGGTTTTATTGATATCTTCTTTAGGCTGTTAGCAGGCAAAGTCCATTTTTGTTTTTTCTCAGGTTCTACATGGAACTAGTCATTGTTAATATGGTGCTCTTGTATCCTCCGAGTTTGTCATTAAATTTCTTTTATAAGAGACGAAAGGCAAGTTTAGTAAATGGATG
This sequence comes from Macrobrachium nipponense, assembly GCF_015104395.2. Lineage (NCBI taxonomy): Eukaryota > Metazoa > Arthropoda > Malacostraca > Decapoda > Palaemonidae > Macrobrachium > Macrobrachium nipponense. The sequence continues at coordinate 82,448,344 of NC_087209.1, forward strand.
CAGCCGTTTTATAAAGTGCATGATACTTGCAACTTGTTGCTCACAGGTAATTTTTTTAATCAAGAAACTTTATTCCTCTTCTTCCCTTGATGAAAACCTTCCCAGTGCGATGTTGTGTAGTAATCTTGTTGGGTTAGGCATCACTGAAAAGAAACTACTCAACTCCCATCCCCTCTTCATTGCTAATTCATTTACCTGTTTATACATTTATTTTCAATTCTTTATCTACTTATATAATTGTTTTCTATTTAGTTATAATGATAAGTAATAACAATAAATTCATTTCATCTCAAGGCCATATAAATGGACTATACAAAGTATAGACAATAACATACACAATTTAGGTACATAAAACTGGCATCCCGACACCTACGTCATTGACACCGTATTAAGTAAAAAAAGGAGGGAGGTAATTAGAAATAAATAAATAGCACGCACACACACAACATAATAATATATATATAATATATATATAATATATATATATCATATATATATATACTATATATAGATATATATATATAATATATATATATATATATATATATATATATATTATAATATATATATATATATATATATATATATATATCATGCGAACGTAATTTTAAAGTTATTTATTTTTAAGTTTCTTTTTTTAAAATGTTATTACGGCGTCCATGACGTAGGTGTTGGGACGCTAGTATTAGTAGTTGTCATCAGTCAATCAATCAGTCAGGTCTGATGCTTTAATGAAGCTGCATTACTTATTAGGAGGAAGCATAAGACTTCTTTGTTTTACATGTTTATTGGCAATCTCAGCTTCCCAGATGCTGATATATGTTCATGTTTAATTAGAATTTTTTTTTTTTTAAATATTAACTACTATCATAAAAAACTTTAAAATGTTTCACTTCTTGAAGGGGAATTCTTTTAAATCTATTTTCTCTATAAGATATATTAGTCCAGTAGAAATTGACCAAAAAATGTCTTAACCCAGAAATTTTGTATAACCTAAATTTTTGCACAACACCCTTTGCCTGGGTGCCTTTGAGCACCAAAACAAAGTTAACCAAAATCAACCATGGGGAAACCTGTTTTTTAGGCCAAAAACCAAAATGGGTGCTAAATTTACCTGAAAGGTAAACGTTAAGCACTGGCTGGCACCAAGTATCAGAATTCAAGCTCAATAATCGGTAAACGTGTTTGAAAGGGTTTACTTTAAGTACATAAAGATCATAAATTCAATTTCCAACATAGCTGCCATTTTTTATGCATGGCCGACATCAGAAAGACTCTTCATTACAGATTTGAAGATAACCCAGAATTCGCACACTTGTTCATATCATCACAAGTCAAATGGTCTGTAACACTTATCAGACCTGCTAACACTTTGACTATATTTTATATTCATATTTGTTCAGGATGGAATGGAAATGTTTAAAATAGGGAATGAAATGGAGAATCCCATATGGAAAATACCATTTGAGCTGGTATCAGACTTTACACTTGAAGAACAAATGCTAGAACATACCAGTCGGTATGTGCATACTGAAGTCCACCTATTACTGCATGTCCTTATATCTTACATCGTCACCCTTTTGTTCGCAATACCCAGGTTAATATATAGTGAGTGTTTCACCTTGTTTTGGGGTTGTGGCAATGGGATGTTAAGGATGATACGAAAATTACTCACTATAGCTTGGTAATTTATGTGCCTTTGTATATATTTTGAATGATCATTGTGAGTAATTGTGAGGAGAGATAACAAACTCTTTTGGAGTGGAACTTGGTCAGTCATGACCATCGAACAATGTCTGATGAGTGCTGGGAAAACACAGGGAGACTTAATAAACATTTCACACAAAGAGGCAGCAAAGACAAAGTGACTCCTCCCTGCCCATGTCGTGGCCCAGTTCACAGAATCCCTGCATTGTTTGACCGACACATTTTAACTGGGACCTGGTCAGAACAACGTTGAGATGTTCATCCAGGAAACATCAAGACTTTCACAAAGTTCCTTGATAGCCTTAACACTTTTGTGAACAAGGATGGAAATCAGCTTATTAACATTGCAACAGGAATTATTGGTGATGACAAGAAGTATGAAGAAATTTCTCTGAAAAGATCACATCAGGCTACAACTTTCGCAGCATTGCACAAGCCACTGATGGATGAAAGTGACAGCATCTGCATATCATCAAGTGAAAAATACCAAAGGTTGCTGGCCAGTGCATGTGTTGTTGTCCACCACAGTAAAGTGTATTTGCCCATGAGTTAGCAACACTAGCAGGAGCATGCACAAATCACAGAAATCGCAGCTTGCAAAACTTCTGATTCAGATGAATCCAGAGGTTTGCACCAATAATTACAACAAATCAGTTCCAAAAGTCATTGATGGGTTTGTGTTCATCCATCAGATACCTTGGCCTAAGGTTGGAACTATGGGAAATGTCTGTGAACTCTTCATATCAGTTGTTAAACGTGGAATGGACAAGCAAATGCTTACCTGGGTAATATTTGACAACTATGAAATCAAAACAACCAAGATCCTGAACAAAAGTGCAGAAAACTCCACCTTGCACAAACTCCAGACATTTTGGTGAGTGTACAAACACCAGTGCCATGAAACAAGACAGCCTTTCTTGCCAATATGAAGAATGAGCAAAATTTCATCAAACTACTAGGAACACTTCTTAAGGAGGCTGGCATTCCTGTGAAGCATGCTGCTAAAGAAGGCAATGCAGATGTTGTCATTGCCCACAGGGTTTTTCAGCTAGTACAGGAATACAAAGAAGCTTGTATCTGGGCTAAGGATGCAGACATTTTGATACTCCTCTTGTACCACCACCAAGAAATGACAACCATCTTCATGGTGACAAGACAACATACATGACAAGACAACATACGATAGCTATTTATAGCCTCCATCAGTCTTCAGAAAGGAGTTGTGCAAGAGCTTGTTATTTGTGCATGCTATGCCTGGCTGTGATACAACCTCAGCACTCTTTAGAATGGGCAAACTGAAAACATTGAATATTCTCACCTCATCAGCTGAAGTGCAACAGCAGATGAAGTTATTTGGGGACATATCAGCTGAAAAGGAAACCATTTGCAATGTGGGAGAGAAGTTTGTGGTGTATCTGCACGGTGATGAATGGGACTTTGAACATGATGAGCTACCTAAATGTAACTTCTCCCAAGTATGTCCCAGTGGAGTGCATGCCACCCACAGGTAGAGCCTGCCACTTTCATTCTTTACGGGTGCATCATCAAGTGAGGACATGGAAGCACCTGAGCACAGTACTGAAAAAGGAGGAATATGGCTTCAACATTGAAAATGGGTCAGTTGTGCTAATTATCACTGATATAGATCCTGCACCACCAGATCTCCTACAGGTAATTTGCTGTTCATGCAACAGCATCAAGCACCAATGTGTCTCCCGTGGCTGTGCCCGAAAAGGTATGCCATACAGCGTTCATTGCAATTGTAGTGCACAATGTGATCACAGGCCCAAACTACTTGAGTGCTTCTAAGACACTGATGGCAATGTTTAGAATGCACTTAATCTCATACTTTCATATATAGCCAACTGACAGACATTTCTGCAAAAGTACTCAAAAGTTTCAGGTCATGAAACATGACAATGGTATTTTCCCCCAAGAACTTTGAACTCTTTTATCAAAGTATGGATTTCTGCTATAAGACAGCGATATCAATATCAATTGATGATGTTCTGTTGAAAGCTTTGATGCACGTTGCAAGTTTAATTACTAGTATGACTGAGAAACAGTAACATGCCGAACTCTGTCTCATAGTATTCGTTTGCTTTTTATCATAATCATAGCTTGATATCAAGGATTCTCTTTTAAGATCTTGTGCTTAATGGTGTACCAAATACTTAATTTGTACTTCATTATATTATCATAATAAAAAGAAAGATATGTGTATACAATTTTTACTGGTCTAGCCAATAATTTTTACAGCTCCTGCCAAAGAAGTTTTAAACTTAACTCCATTTTCACTTTAGTTCATAGAGCCCTGAAGTACTCTTCAAGTTGGGACATCTTTCATAGGGATATAGAATTTGTACTATGTTTCTTTCAGCAAAATTCCTACGCTAAAGAATTAGTTCGGAAAATGATTCACAAACTTTTAACTAAATATCTGAAACCAGTTCCACCGATTGTTGACATTCCGAAGAAACTTATGTATACCCCTATGCCTTATACTTTGAACCTGAAATTGTCACAGGTGATATCTTTTAACCTGCATCCTCTCATGACCAACAATGATAGTATCAGGTAGGTAACTGGATGAGAAGGTTAAAAGGATAGCTGCATCCCCTCCAAGTTTTTTTTACGTGAGATACACAAGGAGGACATCGATGGAGAATCTCCTCCTCTTCAAAAACATGCAGGTCTTTTGAGAGTACTACCCCTTTCAGTGTGTTAAAGAATCTATGCGATGCAATACATTCGATAATTCCACTTTCAGGAGGTTTAAAATTCAATAGCAAAATTGCTTGGGTATCATTACCAGCTTTTATTAGCAAGTACTTTCCATAACGCTTCAAGTTTCCAATGGGAATAGAACCTACCTTGCTCTCGATACATTCAGCAGCCTTTATAAAATTTTTTCCTCCCTCCTTGTAGCTAGCAACATGCCATATAGAGGTAGGAAGCGCTCTGGTACATTGGGGTGGTCCATGTTCTTCATTCTTAGGGATAAAAGCAAATGGCTCATCATTTAAATTTTTCACTGAAAACACTTTCGTGCTAAGAACCGAATCATTAAGAAAGTGGCCATGGAGTCTTTGTTGTGCCTCACTAGCTTCCAAGGGGGAGGAAAATTTAACATAAGCAGAAAATAACTGCTTGTCTTTTTCCAGAACTAATTTCATTCTTTCCACTTTACCAAATTGTTTCATTACACTTACAAACACTCATAATCTAATGACACGTTTATATAAGTGCAATGAAGGATTCTATTATTGGGATCAAATCCACCAGATTTACTAACACCCTGGTGTCTCAGTGTTTGGTTCTGTCCGATAGCCGAGCTCATATCCATCTTCAAGCCAGAAGTCGTTGCCAGTGCCAGTAAGTCATCGGATCCAGGGGAGGGAAAACTTTTGTTCAAATCCATAGAATACATAATGCCGGTTCATATTCAGAAGTCCAAAAAGTGCACACCCAACATCCAAGAGCCCCACCGAGACCCCAACAGCACATCAGAAAGTGAAATCAAGGCAGCCTCTAAAGCCCAAACTCCCCACCCCAACAAACTGTACAAGCCCACAAAGCGATCCCAGGATACTGAGCACGCACACACCAGACCACTTCACACAAATCAGCTCACCTACACACCCAAAACTGCTTGGTTTTATCAAGAAAGTATCGTGGATCAGTGAGGTATTCACATTCTCCACCAATGGCACAAGTGAGAGTTGATTCCCAATACTCCACCCCATACCCTACCCTTTTGGGCAAATAATAGACAAGGGAATTATTAATCATACCTAAAATAACAGATAATATACAAAATAGAACCATGCTGTTAACAATATCATCTTGGCAGTCCCAGCTAAATATACAGCATTCTATCTATCTATAATGTGTTCTAGTCTCCCTTAAATTAATATGATGCCAAAGGTGGCACTTTTGGTGATAAGTCTGGGGCCTTCTAAAGGGCATCGTTAGAAGCTCGTGGATGCCATCATAGTATTTCCAAATAACATACTAATTCTTAGTGTCAGAATCGTTGGTGAGTGGGGTCTGCCTAAGCAGAACATACAGTAGGAAAATGGGCTTGAGAGGCGACGATGAAGAAGGAAGGAAACTGTAAATGAGAGGATATGGAAAGTACAAATGAGAACCAGTTGCAAAAGAGGAATAAGAAGGAAGTTGAAGTAGCAGAATCTGGCACTGTGCCAGGGCACTAGTGTGGACAGAACCTATTAGCTCCTCCAAAGGTTTCTGAAATCCTCAGTGTCCTCTACCTTTCTTCCTTCAACCTCCACAAGCCCGTAGAAGATGCCATGATAACATTGACTCCAACTACTATGGCAGCTGGAACAATGGCATTCACCCCTCTGCCTAACACTGCTCGACTCAGTCCCTGACGCTCTTTGGCCAACTGAGGGTCGGTGGAGTCCTTACGCTCGGATTGGCTAGCTGCTGACGAAGGGGAAGAGGTGATTATGGGCTCCTGATTTAGGGTGACCGACTCCGGGCTGGTTTGCATAGTCTTATAAGTAAGACCATAACCACGGAACTATTACTAGTTAAGTTCCCATTATCAAATAAGTTCCCACTAGATCCATAACCAGATCCGCCTGTTTAAAATAAAGGAAACAAATCCTACAGAAGTAAAAAAATTTGAACCAACCCTCCTGGAACAAAAGTCATATGAAAGAGGATATCTAAAACAAATATTCTAAATACAAAGACAAGCCACACTTGGGCTTAAAAGTAAGTATGCTTACCCATTCCACAAATTCTCATTAATTAAAATTACGCTCAAAGGTGGCCATCCTTGCCCTTTGCCGACTTTGTATAGTTCTCCATCTTAGATATCATACTCTCCCATTATGTAGGGGAATAGCTCGTACATACACAAGCACGAATTCACTCACAAGACACTCCTAGATAAGTGACATCATGGTTTCGTTACAAATTCATGACGTCATCTACAGATCATAGTCACACCCATAAATCTACTCAAAACCAGATTCTAAAAGCATATCTGCTTCCACCTTTACACGGGCACAGGACGTGGTCTGTTCTGCTTAGGCAGTGACCTTCGACATTGCGCCACCCAAGGAGGTTGCTTCAACATTTTCGAAGCTGATGCTGAGTCTTGTTCTTTAGGATTTCTGTTTCCACGGAGAGTCAAAACGATGACATCTACTTTTCAAAGAATGTCATTGCTCATCACATCCGCTTATCATCAGTCAATGAATATATATAAAATATAAGTAACCTATCAATATGCATCAACGTATAATAATAAGACAATACACTAATATTAGTATGGACACAAAAATGAGGTAACGCCCAAGACTAGACCTGTTTATAACGTCTGATATGGATAGGACAGACGAAGGAAGAGAGAAAGAAAGAGAGCCCCAGACATATTACTGAAGTGTATATTCCTTTGCCGACATGAGGGCTGCTTGGCCAATCATAGCACGGAAAACCAGTGAGCAGTGACATAGAATGACGTCATGTCCCTTACTGCCAATCATCGGAGGAGGGCGAATGAAGTTGAAAAGGTTTCGTGTAATTTGGGAAAAAAGTTAGCAAAAAAATTTTTTTTTTGTTCTTGTCATCAGTATCAGTGCATAAATAAATTGGCATGTTGGAATTACTCTTTTTATCATTACATTTCGTGCAATCAATGGTATGGTTGCTTGACCAATCACAGCCTGAAAAAAAGTGACGTAGGAATGATATCATCCCCCTTTCTGCCAATCACAGCATGGCAAAACAGTGACGTAGGAATGACGTCAACTCCCTTTCTGCCAATCACAGCATGGAAAAACAGTTACATAGGAATGACGTCATCTCCGTTTCTGCCATTCATCGGAAGAGGACGAATGATGTTGAAGAAGTTGTTCATTGCGAGACTGAAACATTACAATTAAATTTAAACTTCAATCAATGACACACATAATTTAATGGATTTGGTACCATTAAAGTCTAAACTTGTGCAATGTTGCATAGTGCATCTACATACCCGGTTGCCGTGTATTGCTCAAAGTTACGTGCAATGAATGCGGAAAAGAAGTACACAAAGTGCATGATACCTATTTGGTTTAGAAGCTTAAACTTCGTTCTTCATATCAGTGCACATTTTAACATTATAACTTTTTTTTGGTCCTAGGTGAAGAAATACTGTCTCAGTAAAAAGAATCTTTTATTACTGGACGACCAGACAAGTCCCCAAATCTAACATGAAGGATTAAGAAATGGAAAAGTTACCCTTGCAGTAGAGTTTGATGTCTGTTTTCATATAAAGTAGAATTTGTTATTACTGATACTGATATATATATATATATATATATATATATATATATATATATATATATATATATATATATATGTGTGTGTGTGTGTGTGTGTGTGTAATTTACATTGATATATATTTATAAGCTAATTATCATATAACGTATTATCAAATTAACACTTTTAAATGTAGATGGTTCATTAACTTGGCCTTTTCCATATACGAATGTCATGTTACACAGAATGTAGACAAGTGAGTCTGTTCTCGACTCAAATTACCCGAATCCGACTGACAGTGGGAGGATACTATATTATTGAATTTCATTCGTTTTTACAGTATTTCCTATAAATAGACTACAAACATATAAGCCTATGCAGTGTATTATAAGAATCTAGGCCTAGACTGTTAGAGAGTATGTAACAAGTTTTCACAGATTAGGCCTAAGTGTTGTAGGCTAGACAATAGACCTACATGGATGAGACTTGAAGGTGCATGATAACAAACCAGTGCTTGTCAACAGTCAACACCTTCAACTAAGTCCCATATACTAAAGACATGGGCGCCCGCAGCATATTTCCGAGGAGGGGCAAAATTATACACATATATATATATATATATATATATATATATATATATATATATATATATATATATATATATATATATATATTATATGCAGTGGAACTGCGATACTAATAATTTAATTGAAGCAAGATGCGATAAAGAAAAATTAAAATGTTGCATTGACTTTTTTTTTTCAATAGTTCCATATACTGTTCAGCTGAATTCAAATATTTCTGGCAACGTAGATATATACTGTATACAAACCTTATACAATACATAATGATACCTTCAATTTACTTAATCTGAAAAAAATATATTGTAAAATGAAAGGAAAACAGTGAGGTAGTTAAACGTAATCAAATTGATATATATATTTTTTTCAGGGATTTCATGGGTGGGGGGGGGGAAGCTTGTCCCCTCTTGCCCTTATGTGCGGCCGCCCATTCCTAAGAATCCTAATAAGGTAGTTAACCTACCAGTAATTTGCCTAGCTCTACAAAACAATATGTTGTAAAACCTGGTATATAAAATTATAGGCTATCAAAACATCAACATCACACATGAGACTACTCAGTAGCCTACTGAAAATCTTGCATCTGAAGCTCAAAAGCCCACATCTTAACCCTATATTGCCCAACATGACTAATTCGTCATCTAAGTTTCTATTGGCTTTCAATGAGACAGAATAACTCTATACCCCTCTGTGTCAGTCATGACTAATTCGTCTACTCTTCCACTCCAAGAAAAAAGCAACTGGGAGCTGATTGGTCAAATCTGAGGAGCGCTATGCTCAGTGTAATGTTGACAATTTAGAAAATTGTGAACCTGGATTTTACTGACAACTTTTCAAGATCATGGATGAATTATCAGATATGTCACTTGTCTCATTTATATTTTTTCTAAAAGTTTATCAGTTCTAGATCACGGAGATACAGCGTCTTCTCAGTTTTTGTTGAAACATAGAAATTATGAACAATTAAATATTGCTGACATTTTCGTCATGTTAGTCATATCGTTACTGTAACTGCACCCGTATGGTACACTACAATACAATAGTTGAAGTTGTTATAACTTTCTTTGAATTTGTTCTGTCTTTTCTTTTTTCTTATCCTTATTATTCATATAATTTTCTTTTTTCTTATCATTATTATTCATAATAAGCCTTGTATGTTTTCATGGATTGATGCATTATTCTCTCTCTCTCTCTCTCTCTCTCTCTCTCTCTCTCTCTCTCTCTCTCTCTCTCTCTCTCTCTCTCTGTGGCAATTACTTTTTTTTATTATCATTCATAATACATCTTGCTTTTTTTTAGGGATTGATCCATTTTTTACTCAAGAATTAGAACCAAGCAGCTTTGTAGAAAAAATACAGGAATTTTACCCATTGAGCAAGATAATGGGTTGAGTGATGAAGTTCTAATTGGTAATTTAGAGGTTATTCAGGATCAGTCTGCCCTTCCATCAACTTTCTCAAGCACTAGGAGAACTACCCAAGCTTCCCAGCCTTCAAGACGAGTTCTCTGGACTTTGAAACAGACAGCTCCCCTTCACCAGTGCCAGCTTTCATCCCTAATGATGATGAAGCCTCAAACACCTATGACCCATGTGTATATTTAGGACACCCGATATGGTACTTCAAGAAGTTTTTCACTCCAGGTATCTTAGATGAAATAGTTCATCAAAGTAATTTGTATGCAACACAAAGAGATGTGAACAAGCCACTTGATCTTAGTAGGGAGGAATTTGAACAATGGCTGGGATTACATATTCATTTCACTATAATTAGAACTCCTCAAACACGACTACATTGATCTGGGAAATTGTTTGGTAGGTACAGAGATTACACTACTATGGTCATGAGCAGATCTAGATGGGAGACTATAAAATCAAACCTACATATTCGGGATAATAATGATGAGGTAAACAATGATAAGCTTTTCAAGGTAAGACCATTGATAGATCATTTGAGAGATAAGTTTCAGGAACTTCCAATGAAACAGAATATCTGTATCGACGAGCAGATGGTGCCTTTCAAAGGAAAGCATTGCATGAAACAGTACCTATTTATGAAGCCCAAAAAGTGGGGATTCAAGTTCTTTGTACTTGCAGACAGTGGGGGTCTTATTCATGATTTCATTCCTTATACAGGGTCCATTCAGCCTGTGAATAAAGAAGGTATTCCAGACCTTGATGCATCTTCAAACATAGTCTTGCACTTGGCTGAGACAATACAAAGTAACAGGATTCACCTTCTCAATTTTGGCAATTGGTTTACATCTGTTCCATTATAAAACACCTGGCTGAAAGAGGTATCTGGTGCTGTGGAACGGTAAGGCCATGTCGGCTTCCAGGGCTAAAGTTAGTATCAGATACTGTCCTAAAGAAGAAAGGTAGAGGCACATTTGAGGAGTGGAAGTCATCTGGTGATGGCAGTCAGTTACCAGCAGTCAAATGGCTTGATAATAAAGGTGTGACCTTGCTCTCCACCTTTGCTGACAGCCAACCAACTCACACTGCACAACGTTTTGACAAAAAAAATGAGGAAAGTTATAGAGATCCCACAGCAGAACATAGTAAAATTGTACAACAAGAACATGGGTGGTGTAGACCTGGCTGACTGTCTGTTATCATTGTACAGAATTCCAGTGTGATCAAAGAAATATTACCATAGACTAGTCTTTCATAGACTAGTCTTTCATATGATTGACATGTGCATTTATCAAGATTGGTTCTCTACAGAAGAGATTATGAAACAGCAATGCTTTCACAGGAGAAAGGGCATTCCTTACTGTCCTTCAGAATGTCTGTGTCTGAGTCACTCATTAGGACAGAAAAGTATGTGCCTAAAAGAGGTCGTCCATCTTCATCTAAGAAAACAGCTGATCCACCCAAGAAAAGGCGTCAACAGATGGGTCAGGTCAGACCACAGAAGGATGTGAGGTTTGACAAAGTAGGTCACTTCCCTGAAGCAAAAGATCCTCGTTTGTACTGCAAGCGACTTGGTTGTAAGGGTCGTACAAACATCAGGTGCATGAAATGCAGTCAGTTTGTGCCTAAATAAAAAAAACAACTGCTTTCTGCAGTTCCATACCTAAAACAGTACGACTCTCCCCCTTTCTTTATCCCTCACACTTTCTAATGTAGAGAGTGAATAGGGAAAAAAATCAAGAATTTCCTTTTCTTTCATAATTTTTTTTTAAGTTTCATATTATTATAAAAAGATATATTTATGTTTATGTAATAAAACTATTATTCATTCCAGCTAAGAACAGCAACTTGTGCTTCAATGTTCCTAAAAAGTAATAAATCTAGGTACTGTATTTAATGGTACATTTCATTCCCCTAGTGACCAACATGACTAATTAGTCACATGACTGTATTACTGTATAAATTGTTGTAAACATTAAGAAAAATTATCTGGGACCTTTATCAGGTCTATAAAAGTCTAAAAAACAAAGCATAATTTTTTTTACCGAGGGAAAGTATATGCGGTCCATAGGGTTAATCTCAAAATCACGCACATGAATCTAATAATCCTACAAACAAACTTCAAAATCCTGATCACATTCCTTAAAATCCTGCATATCTATGATGAGTAAAATCTTGCACTGGCCAATTAAAAGAATTTTGGGTTAAGTTTATTTAACAAAAGTTGTTGAGAATGTCGTAC